>NW_028137552.1:0-115000 GCF_965140915.1 Aythya marila
GTTCTCGTTGGTCATCGTGTTGGAAAAGGGTAAATTGTGGTTTTTGGAGAAGATCAGGTAGGTTTAGGGTGTCTTTGGGGTGGATCAATGGTTTTGGGGGATTTTCTTCCAGTTTTGGGGGTGATGCCGTTCTTGTTTGGGGTGTTTTTGACGTTTTTTGGGGTCTCCGTTGGGTTTTGTTGGGTTCTCGTTGGTTATCATGGTGGAAAAGGGTAAATTGTGGGTTTTGGAGAACATCAGGTAGTTTTAGGGTGGTTTTGGGGTGGATCTATGGTTTTGGGGGATTTTCTTCCAGTTTTGGGGGTGATGCCGTTCTTGTTTGGGGTGTTTTGGACGTGTTTTGTGGTCTCCGTTGGGTTTTGTTGTGTTCTTGTTGGTTATTATGTTAAATAGGTGTGGATTGTGGGTTTTGGAGAACATCAGGTAGGTTTAGGGTGTCTTTGGGGTGGATCTATGGTATTTGGGGTTTTCTTCTATTTTTTGGCAGTGATCCTGTTCTTTTTTGGGGTGTTTTTGATGTGTTTTGGGGTCTCCGTTGGGTTTTGTTGTGTTCTTGTTGGTCATTATGTTAAATAGGAGTGGATTGTGGGTTTTGGAGAAGATCAGGTAGGTTTAGGGTGGTTTTGGGGTGGATCTATGGTTTTGGCGTATTTTCTTCCAGATTTGGGGGTGATGCCGATATTTTTTGTGTTGTTTTTGACGTGTTTTGGGGTCTCCGTTGTGTTTCATTGGGTTTTCCATGGTCATCATGGTGGAAAAGGGTAAATTGTGGGTTTTGGAGAAGATCAGGTAGGTTTAGGGTGGTTTTGGGGTGGATCTATGGTTTTGGCGTATTTTCTTCCAGTTTTGGGGGTGATGCCATTCTTGTTTGGGGTGTTTTTTAAGGTTTTTGGGGTCTGTGTTTCGGTTTGTTGGGTTCTCGTTTGTCATCATGGTGTAAAAGGGTAAATTGTGGGTTTTGGAGAAGATCAGGTAGGTTTAGGGTGGTTTTTGGGTGGATCTATGGTTTTGGCGTTTTTGACGGGTTTTGTGGTCTCCATTAGGTTTTGTTGTGTTCTTGTTGGTCATTATGTTAAATAGGTGTGGATTGTGGGTTTTGGAGAAGATCAGGTAGGTTTAGGGTGGTTTTTGGATGGATCTATGGTTTTGGGGGATTTTCTTCCAGATATGGGGTGATGCCGATATTTTTTGGGGTGTTTTTGACGTGTTTTGGGGTCTCCAATAGGTTTTGTTGTGTTCTTGTTGGTCATTATGTTAAATAGGTGTGGACTGTGGGTTTTGGAGAACATCAGGTAGGTTTAGGGTGGTTTTGGGGTGGATCTATGGTATTCAGTTTTTTTTTTTTTTTTTGGGGGGGGGGAGGGGGGGTGTGATCCTGGACTTTTTGTGTTTTTTTTGACGTG
This sequence comes from Aythya marila, assembly GCF_965140915.1. NCBI lineage: Eukaryota > Metazoa > Chordata > Aves > Anseriformes > Anatidae > Aythya > Aythya marila. The sequence continues at coordinate 1,404 of NW_028137552.1, forward strand.
TTTTGGGGTCTCCGTTGTGTTTCATTGGCTTTTCCATGGTCATCGTGTTGTAAAAGGGTAATTTGTGGGTTTTGGAGAACTTCAGGTAGGTTTAGGGGGAGTTTTCACGTGGATTCATGGTATTTGGGGTTTTCTTCTTTTTGGGGGAGTGATCCTCTCCTTTCTTCGGGTGATTTTGAAGTGTTTTGGGGTTTCCGTTGCGTTTCGTTGAGTTCCTAATGTGTTTTATGTTGGTTGGGAGTGTGCTTTGGGATTAGGAGAACATCAGGTAGGTTTAGGGTGTCTTTGGGGTGGATCTATGGTATTTGGGGTTTTCTTCTATTTTTTGGCGTGATCCTGTTCTTTTTTGGGGTGTTTTGGACGTGTTTTGGGGTCTCCGTTGGGTTTTGTTGTGTTCTCGTTGGTCATCATGGTGGAAAAGTGTAAATTGTGGGTTTTGGAGAAGATCAGGTAGGTTTAGGGTGGTTTTGGGGTGGATCTATGGTTTTGGCGTATTTTCTTCCAGTTTTGGGGGTGATGCCGATATTTTTTGGGGTGTTTTGGACGTGTTTTGAGGTCTCCGTTGGGTTTTGTTGTATTCTCATTGGTCATCATGGTGGAAAAGTGTAAATTGTGGGTTTTGGAGAAGATCAGGTAGGTTTAGGGTGGTTTTGGGGTGGATCTATGGTTTTGGTGTATTTTCTTCCAGTTTTGGGGATGATGCCGATATTTTTTGGGGTGTTTTTGACGTTTTTTGGGGTCTCCATTAGGTTTTGTTGTGTTCTTGTTGGTCATTATGTTAAATAGGTGTGGATTGTGGGTTTTGGAGAACTTCAGGTAGGTTTAGGGTGGTTTTGGGGTGGATCTATGGTTTTGGCGTATTTTCTTCCAGTTTTGGGTGTGATGCCATTCTTGTTTGGGGTGTTTTTTAAGGTTTTTGGGGTCTCCGTTGGGTTTTGTTGTGTTCTTGTTGGTCATTATGTTAAATAGGAGTGGATTGTGGGTTTTGGAGAAGATCAGGTAGGTTTAGGGTGGTTTTGGGGTGGATCTATGGTTTTGGCGTATTTTCTTCCAGTTTTGGGGGTGATGCCGATATTTTTTGGGGTGTTTTGGACGTGTTTTGAGGTCTCCGTTGGGTTTTGTTGTATTCTCATTGGTCATCATGGTGGAAAAGTGTAAATTGTGGGTTTGGAGAACTTCAGGTAGGTTTAGGGTGGTTTTGGGGTGGATCTATGGTTTTGGCGTATTTTCTTCCAGTTTTGGGTGTGATGCCATTCTTGTTTGGGTGTTTTTTAAGTTTTTTGGGGTCTCTGTTTGGTTTTGTTGGGTTCTCGTTGGTCATCATGTTAGAAAAGGGTATATTGTGGGTTTTGGAGAAGATCAGGTAGGTTTAGGGTGGTTTTGGGGTGGATCTATGGTTTTGGCGTATTTTCTTCCAGATTTGGGGGTGATGCCGATATTTTTTGTGTTGTTTTTGACGTGTTTTGGGGTCTCTGTTGGGTTTATTTGCGTTCTCATTTGTCATCATGGTGGAAAAGGGTACATTGTGGGTTTTGGAGAACATCAGGTAGGTTTAGGGTGTCTTTGGGGTGGATCTATGATATTTGGGGTTTTCTTCTATTTTTTGGCATGAACCTGTTCTTTTTTGGGGTGTTTTTGATGTGTTTTGGGGTCTCCGTTGGGTTTTGTTGTGTTCTTGTTGGTCATTATGTTAAATAGGAGTGGATTGTGGGTTTTGGAGAAGATCAGGTAGGTTTAGGGTGGTTTTGGGGTGGATCTATGGTTTTGGCGTATTTTCTTCCAGATTTGGGGGTGATGCCGATATTTTTTGTGTTGTTTTTGACGTGTTTTGGGGTCTCCGTTTTGTTTCATTGGGTTTTCCATGGTCATCATGGTGGAAAAGGGTAAATTGTGGGTTTTGGAGAACATCAGGTAGGTTTAGGGTGGTTTTGGGGTGGATCTATGGTATTCAGTTTTTTTTTTTTTTTTGGGGGGGGGGGAGGGGGGGGTGTGATCCTGGACTTTTTGTGTTTTTTTTGACGTGTTTTGGGGTCTCCGTTGTGTTTCATTGGGTTTTCCATGGTCATCGTGTTGTAAAAGGGTAATTTGTGGGTTTTGGAGAACTTCAGGTAGGTTTAGGGGGAGTTTTCACGTGGATTCATGGTATTTGGGGTTTTCTTTTTTTTGGGGGGAGTGATCCTCTCCTTTCTTCGGGTGATTTTGAAGTGTTTTGGGGTTTCCGTTGCGTTTCGTTGAGTTCCTAATGTGTTTTATGGTGGTTGGGAGTGTGTTTTGGGATTAGGAGAACATCAGGTAGGTTTAGGGTATCTTTGAGGTGGATCTATGGTATTTGGGGTTTTCTTCTATTTTTTTGGCGTGATCCTGTTCTTTTTTTTTGGGTGTATTTGACGTGTTTTGGGGTCTCCGTTGGGTTTTGTTGTGTTCCTGTTGGTCTTTCTGTTAAATAGGTGTGGATTGTGGGTTTTGGAGAACTTCAGGTAGGTTTAGGGTGGTTTTGGGGTGGATCTATGGTTTTGGCGGATTTTCTTCCAGTTTTGGGGGTGATGCCGATATTTTTTGGGGTGTTTTTGACGTTTTTTGTGGTCTCCATTAGGTTTTGTTGTGTTCTTGTTGGTCATTATGTTAAATAGGTGTGGATTGTGGGTTTTGGAGAACTTCAGGTAGGTTTAGGGTGGTTTTGGGGTGGATCTATGGTTTTGGCGTATTTTCTTCCAGTTTTGGGGGTGATGCCATTCTTGTTTGGGGTGTTTTTTAAGTTTTTTGGGGTCTCTGTTTGGTTTTGTTGGGTTCTCGTTGGTCATCATGGTGGAAAAGAGTATATTGTGGGTTTTGGAGAAGATCAGGTAGGTTTAGGGTGGTTTTGGGGTGGATCTATGGTTTTGGCGTATTTTCTTTCAGTTTTGTGGGTGATGCCGATATTTTTTGTGTTTTTTTTGACGTGTTTTGGGGTCTCTGTTGGGTTTATTTGCGTTCTCATTGGTCATCATGGTGGAAAAGGGTAAATTGTGGGTTTTGGAGAACATCAGGTAGGTTTAGGGTGTCTTTGGGGTGGATCTATGGTATCTGGGGTTTTCTTCTATTTTTTGGCATGAACCTGTTCTTTTTTGGGGTGTTTTTGATGTGTTTTGGGGTCTCCGTTGGGTTTTGTTGTGTTCTTGTTGGTCATTATGTTAAATAGGAGTGGATTTTGGGTTTTGGAGAAGATCAGGTAGGTTTAGGGTGGTTTTGGGGTGGATCTATGGTTTTGGCGTATTTTCTTCCAGAGTGGGGGGGGGATGCCGATATTTTTTGTGTTGTTTTTGACGTGTTTTGGGGTTTCCGTTGTGTTTCATTGGGTTTTCCATGGTCATTTTTTTGGAAAAGTGTAAATTGTGGGTTTTGGAGAACATCAGGTAGGTTTAGGGTGGTTTTGGGGTGGATCTATGGTATTCATTTTTTGTTTGTTTTATTATATTGGGGGAGAAGGTGGGAAGATCCTGGACTTTTTGTGTTTTTTTTGACGTGTTTTGGGGTCTCCGTTGTGTTTCATTGGGTTTTCCATGGTCATCGTGTTGTAAAAGGGTAAATTGTGGGTTTTGGAGAACTTCAGGTAGGTTTAGGGGGAGTTTTCACGTGGATTCATGGTATTTGGGATTTTTCTTCTTTTTGGGGGAGTGATCCTCTCCTTTCTTCGGGTGATTTTGAAGTGTTTTGGGGTTTCCGTTGCGTTTCGTTAAGTTCCTAATGTGTTTTATGGTGGTTGGGAGTGTGCTTTGGGATTAGGAGAACATCAGGTAGGTTTAGGGTGTCTTTGGGGTGGATCTATGGTATTTGGGGTTTTCTTCTATTTTTTGGCGTGATCCTGTTCTTTTTTTTTGGGTGTATTTATCGTGTTTTGGGGTCTCCGTTGGGTTTTGTTGTGTTCTCGTTGGTCTTTCTGTTAAATAGGTGTGGATTGTGGGTTTTGGAGAAGATCAGGTAGGTTTAGGGTGGTTTTGGGGTGGATCTATGGTTTTGGCGTATTTTCTTCCAGTTTTGGGGGTGATGCCGTTCTTGTTTGGGGTGTTTTTGACGTGTTTTGGGGTCTCTGTTGGGTTTATTTGCGTTCTCATTGGTCATCATGTTGGAAAAGGGTACATTGTGGGTTTTGGAGAACATCAGGTAGGTTTAGGGTGTCTTTGGGGTGGATCTATGGTATTTGGGGTTTTCTTCTATTTTTTGGCATGAACCTGTTCTTTTTTGGGGTGTTTTTGATGTGTTTTGGGGTCTCCGTTGGGTTTTGTTGTGTTCTTGTTGGTCATTATGTTAAATAGGAGTGGATTGTGGGTTTTGGAGAAGATCAGGTAGGTTTAGGGTGGTTTTGGGGTGGATCTATGGTTTTGGCGTATTTTCTTCCAGATTTGCGGGTGATCCTGTTCTTGTTTGGGGTGTTTTTGACGTGTTTTGGGTTCTCCGTTGGGTTTCGTTGTGTTTTCCATGGTCATCATGGTGGAAAAGTGTAAATTGTGGGTTTTGGAGAAGATCAGGTAGGTTTAGGGTGGTTTTGGGGTGGATCTATGGTTTTGGGGGATTTTCTTCCAGTTTTGGGGGTGATGCCATTCTTGTTTGGGGTGTTTTTTAAGGTTTTTGGGGTCTCTGTTTCGGTTTGTTGGGTTCTCGTTGGTCATCATGGTGGAAAAGGGTAAATTGTGGGTTTTGGAGAACATCAGGTAGGTTTAGGGTGGTTTTGGGGTGGATCTATGGTATTCAGTTTTTTTTTTTTTTTGGTTGGGGGGGGGGGTGTGATCCTGGACTTTTTGTGTTGTTTTGATGTGTTTTGGGGTCTCCGTTGTGTTTCATTGGGTTTTCCATGGTCATCGTGTTGTAAAAGGGTAAATTGTTAGTTTTGGAGAACTTCAGGTAGGTTTAGGGGGAGATTTCACGTGGATTCGTGGTATTTGGGGTTTTCTTCTTTTTGGGGGAGTGATCCTCTCCTTTCTTCGGGTGATTTTGAAGTGTTTTGGGGTTTCCGTTGCGTTTCGTTGAGTTCCTAATGTGTTTTATGTTGGTTGGGAGTGTGCTTTGGGATTAGGAGAACATCAGGTAGGTTTAGGGTATCTTTGAGGTGGATCTATGGTATTTGGGGTTTTCTTCTATTTTTTTGGCGTGATCCTGTTCTTTTTTTTTGGGTGTATTTGACGTGTTTTGGGGTCTCCGTTGGGTTTTGTTGTGTTCCTGTTGGTCTTTCTGTTAAATAGGTGTGGATTGTGGGTTTTGGAGAAGATCAGGTAGGTTTAGGGTGGTTTTGGGGTGGATCTATGGTTTTGGCGTATTTTCTTCCAGTTTTGGGGGTGATGCCGATATTTTTTGGGGTGTTTTTGACGTGTTTTGGGGTCTCCATTAGGTTTTGTTGTGTTCTTGTTGGTCATTATGTTAAATAGGTGTGGATTGTGGGTTTTGGAGAACTTCAGGTAGGTTTAGGGTTGTTTTGGGGTGGATCTATGGTTTTGGCGGATTTTCTTCCAGTTTTGGGGGTGATGCCATTCTTGTTTGGGGTGTTTTTTAAGTTTTTTGGGGTCTCTGTTTGGTTTTGTTGGGTTCTCGTTGGTCATCATGGTGGAAAAGAGTATATTGTGGGTTTTGGAGAAGATCAGGTAGGTTTAGGGTGGTTTTGGGGTGGATCTATGGTTTTGGCGTATTTTCTTTCAGTTTTGGGGGTTATGCCGATATTTTTTGGGGTGTTTTTGACGTGTTTTGGGGTCTCTGTTGGGTTTATTTGCGTTCTCATTGGTCATCATGTTGGAAAAGTGTACATTGTGGGTTTTGGAGAACATCAGGTAGGTTTAGGGTGTCTTTGGGGTGGATCTATGGTATTTGGGGTTTTCTTCTATTTTTTGGCATGAACCTGTTCTTTTTTGGGGTGTTTTTGATGTGTTTTGGGGTCTCCGTTGGGTTTTGTTGTGTTCTTGTTGGTCATTATTTTAAATAGGAGTGGATTGTGGGTTTTGGAGAAGATCAGGTAGGTTTAGGGTGGTTTTGGGGTGGATCTATGGTTTTGGGGGATTTTCTTCCAGATTTGGGGGTGATCCTGTTCTTGTTTGGAGTGTTTTTGACGTGTTTTGGGTTCTCCGTTGGGTTTCGTTGGGTTTTCCATGGTCATCAATGTGGAAAAGTGTAAATTGTGGGTTTTGGAGAACTTCAGGTTGGTTTAGGGGGATTTTTGGTGTGGATCTATGTCTTTTGGGGTTTTCTTTCGTTGTTGGGGTTGAACCAGTTCTTTTTTGGGGTGTTTTTGACGTTTTTGGGGTCTCCGTTGGGTTTTGTTGGTGTTTCATTGGGTTTTCCATGGTCATCGTGTTGTAAAAGGGTAAATTGTGGGTTTTGGAGAACTTCAGGTAGGTTTAGGGGGAGATTTCACGTGGATTCATGGTATTTGGGGTTTTCTTCTTTTTGGGGGAGTGATCCTCTCCTTTCTTCGGGTGATTTTGAAGTGTTTTGGGGTTTCCGTTGCGTTTCGTTGAGTTCCTAATGTGTTTTATGTTGGTTGGGAGTGTGCTTTGGGATTAGGAGAACATCAGGTAGGTTTAGGGTGTCTTTGGGGTGGATCTATGGTATTTGGGGTTTTCTTTTATTTTTTGGCGTGATCCTGTTCTTTTTTTGGGGGTGTATTTGACGTGTTTTGAGGTCTCCGTTGGGTTTTGTTGTGTTCCTGTTGGTCTTTCTGTTAAATAGGTGTGGATTGTGGGTTTTGGAGAATATCAGGTAGGTTTAGGGTGTCTTTGGGGTGGATCTATGGTATTTGGGGTTTTCTTCTATTTTTTGGCATGAACCTGTTCTTTTTTGGGGTGTTTTTGACGTGTTTTGGGGTCTCCGTTGGGTTTTGTTGTGTTCTTGTTGGTCATTATTTTAAATAGGAGTGGATTGTGGGTTTTGGAGAAGATCAGGTAGGTTTAGGGTGGTTTTGGGGTGGATCTATGGTTTTGGGGGATTTTCTTCCAGTTTTGGGTGTGATGCCATTCTTGTTTGGGGTGTTTTTTAAGGTTTTTGGGGTCTCTGTTTGCTTTTGTTGGGTTCTCGTTGGTCATCATGTTGGAAAAGGGTATATTGTGGGTTTTGGAGAACTTCAGGTAGGTTTAGGGGGAGATTTCACGTGGATTCATGGTATTTGGGGTTTTCTTCTTTTTGGGGGAGTGATCCTCTCCTTTCTTCGGGTGATTTTGAAGTGTTTTGGGGTTTCCGTTGCGTTTCGTTGAGTTCCTAATGTGTTTTATGGTGGTTGGGAGTGTGCTTTGGGATTAGGAGAACATCAGGTAGGTTTAGGGTGTCTTTGGGGTGGATCTATATTATTTGGGGTTTTCTTCTATTTTTTGGCGTGATCCTCTTCTTTTTTTTTGGGTGTATTTGACGTGTTTTGGGGTCTCCGTTGGGTTTTGTTGTGTTCCTGTTGGTCTTTCTGTTAAATAGGTGTGGATTGTGGGTTTTGGAGAAGATCAGGTAGGTTTAGGGTGGGTTTTGGTTTGATCTATGGTTTTGGCGGATTTTCTTCCAGTTTTGGGGGTGATGCCGTTCTTGTTTGGGGTGTTTTTGACGTGTTTTGGGGTCTCTGTTGGGTTTATTTGTGTTCTCATTGGTCATCATGGTGGAAAAGGGTACATTGTGGGTTTTGGAGAACATCAGGTAGGTTTAGGGTGTCTTTGGGTAGATCTATGGTATTTGGGGTTTTCTTCTATTTTTTGGCATGAACCTGTTCTGTTTTGGGGTGTTTTTGATGTGTTTTGGGGTCTCCGTTGGGTTTTGTTGTGTTCTTGTTGGTCATTATGTTAAATAGGAGTGGATTGTGTGTTTTGGAGAAGATCAGGTAGGTTTAGGGTGGTTTTGGGGTGGATCTATGGTTTTGGCATATTTTCTTCCAGATTTGGGGGTGATCCTGTTCTTGTTTGGGGTGTTTTTGACGTGTTTTGGGGTCTCCGTTGTGTTTCATTGGGTTTTCCATGGTCATTTTGTTGGAAAAGTGTAAATTGTGGGTTTTGGAGAACATCAGGTAGGTTTAGGGAGGTTTTGGGGTGGATCTATGGTTTTGGGGGATTTTCTTCCAGTTTTGGGGGTGATGCCATTCTTGTTTGGGGTGTTTTTTAAGGTTTTTGGGGTCTCTGTTTCGGTTTGTTGGGTTCTCGTTGGTCATCATGGTGGAAAAGTGTAAATTGTGGGTTTTGGAGAAGATCAGGTAGGTTTAGGGTGGTTTTGGGGTGGATCTATAGTATTCAGTTTTTTTTTTTTTTTTTGGGGGGGGGGGGGGGTGATCCTGGACTTTTTGTGTTGTTTTTGACGTGTTTTGGGGTCTCCGTTGTGTTTCATTGGGTTTTCCATGGTCATCGTGTTGTAAAAGGGTAAATTGTGGGTTTTGGAGAACTTCAGGTAGGTTTAGGGGGAGTTTTCACGTGGATTCATGGTATTTGGGGTTTTCTTCTTTTTGGGGGAGTGATCCTCTCCTTTCTTCGGGTGATTTTGAAGTGTTTTGGGGTTTCCGTTGCGTTTCGTTGAGTTCCTAATGTGTTTTATGGTGGTTGGGAGTGTGCTTTGGGATTAGGAGAACATCAGGTAGGTTTAGGGTGTCTTTGGGGTGGATCTATGGTATTTGGGGTTTTCTTCTATTTTTTTGGCGTGATCCTGTTCTTTTTTTTGGGGTGTATTTTACGTGTTTTGGGGTCTCCGTTGGGTTTTATTGTGTTCCTGTTGGTCTTTATGTTAAATAGGTGTGGATTGTAGGTTTTGGAGAACTTCAGGTAGGTTTAGGGTGGTTTTTGGGTGGATCTATGGTTTTGGCGTATTTTCTTTCAGTTTTGGGGGTGATGCCGTTCTTGTTTGGGGTGTTTTTGACGTTTTTTGGGGTCTCTGTTGGGTTTCGTTGGGTTCTCGTTGGTCATCATTGTGGAAAAGTGTAAATTGTGAGTTTTGGAGAACATCAGGTAGGTTTAGCGTCGATTTGGGGTGGATCTATGGTTTTGGCGTATTTTCTTCCAGATTTGGGGGTGATGCCGATATTTTTTGGGGTGTTTTTGACGTGTTTTGGGGTCTCTGTTGGATTTATTTGCGTTCTCATTGGTCATCATGGTGCAAAAGTGTACATTGTGGGTTTTGGAGAACATCAGGTAGGTTTAGGGTGTCTTTGGGGTGGATCTATGGTATTTGGGGTTTTCTTCTATTTTTTGGCATGAACCCGTTCTTTTTTGGGGTGTTTTTGATGTGTTTTGGGGTCTCCGTTTGGTTTTGTTGTGTTCTTGTTGGTCATTATGTTAAATAGGAGTGGATTGTGGGTTTTGGAGAAGATCAGGTAGGTTTAGGGTGGTTTTGGGGTGGATCTATGGTTTTGGCGTATTTTCTTTCAGTTTTGGGGGTGATGCCGATATTTTTTGGGGTGTTTTTGACGTTTGTTTTTTTTTGGTCTCTGTTGGGTTTATTTGCGTTGTCATTGGTCATCATGGTGGAAAAGGGTACATTGTGGGTTTTGGAGAAGATCAGGTAGGTTTAGGGTGGTTTTGGGGTGGATCTATGGTTTTGGCATATTTTCTTCCAGATTTGGGGGTGATGCCGATATTTTTTGGGGTGTTTTTGATGTGTTTTGGGGTCTCCGTTGTGTTTCATTGGGTTTTCCATGGTCATTTTGTTGGAAAAGTGTAAATTGTGGGTTTTGGAGAAGATCAGGTAGGTTTAGGGAGGTTTTGGGGTGGATCTATGGTTTTGGGGGATTTTCTTGCAGTTTTGGGTGTGATGCCATTCTTGTTTGGGGTGTTTTTTAAGGTTTTTGGGGTCTCTGTTTCGGTTTGTTGGGTTCTCGTTGGTCATCATGGTGGAAAAGTGTAAATTGTGTGTTTTGGAGAAGATCAGGTAGGTTTAGGGTGGTTTTGGGGTGGATCTATGGTATTCAGTTTTTTTTTTTTGTTTTGGGGGGGTGGGGGGTATGATCCTGTTCTTTTTTGGGGTGTTTTTGACGTGTTTTGGGGTCTCCGTTGTGTTTCATTGGGTTTTCCATTTTCATCGTGTTGTAAAAGGGTAAATTGTGGGTCTTGGAGAACTTCAGGTAGGTTTAGGGGGAGTTTTCACGTGGATTCATGGTATTTGGGGTTTTCTTCTTTTTGGGGGAGTGATCCTCTCCTTTCTTCGGGTGATTTTGAAGTGTTTTGGGGTTTCCGTTGCGTTTCGTTGAGTTCCTAATGTGTTTTATGTTGGTTGGGAGTGTGCTTTGGGATTAGGAGAACATCAGGTAGGTTTAGGGTGTCTTTGGGGTGGATCTATGGTATTTGGGGTTTTCTTCTATTTTTTTGGCGTGATCCTGTTCTTTTTTTTTGGGTGTATTTGACGTGTTTTGGGGTCTCCGTTGGGTTTTATTGTGTTCCTGTTGGTCTTTATGTTAAATAGGTGTGGATTGTAGGTTTTGGAGAACTTCAGGTAGGTTTAGGGTGGTTTTTGGGTGGATCTATGGTTTTGGCGTATTTTCTTTCAGTTTTGGGGGTGATGCCGTTCTTGTTTGGGGTGTTTTTGACGTTTTTTGGGGTCTCTGTTGGGTTTCGTTGGGTTCTCGTTGGTCATCATTGTGGAAAAGTGTAAATTGTGAGTTTTGGAGAACATCAGGTAGGTTTAGGGTGGTTTTGGTGTGGATCTAATTTTTTGGCGTATTTTCTTCCAGATTTGGGGGTGATGCCGATATTTTTTGGGGTGTTTTTGACGTGTTTTGGGGTCTCTGTTGGATTTATTTGCGTTCTCATTGGTCATCATGGTGCAAAAGTGTACATTGTGGGTTTTGGAGAACATCAGGTAGGTTTAGGGTGTCTTTGGGGTGGATCTATGGTATTTGGGGTTTTCTTCTATTTTTTGGCATGAACCCGTTCTTTTTTGGGGTGTTTTTGATGTGTTTTGGGGTCTCCGTTGGGTTTTGTTGTGTTCTTGTTGGTCATTATGTTAAATAGGAGTGGATTGTGGGTTTTGGAGAAGATCAGGTAGGTTTAGGGTGGTTTTGGGGTGGATCTATGGTTTTGGCGTATTTTCTTTCAGTTTTGGGGGTGATGCCGATATTTTTTGTGGTGTTTTTGACGTTTTTTGGGGTCTCTTTTGGGTTTTATTGGGTTCTCGTTGGTCATCATGGTGGAAAAATGGTAAATTGTGGGTTTTGGAGAAGATCAGGTAGGTTTAGGGTGGTTTTGGGGTGGATCTATGGTTTTGGGGGATTTTCTTCCAGTTTTGGGGGTGATGCCATTCTTGTTTGGGGTGTTTTTTAAGGTTTTTGGGGTCTCTGTTTGGTTTTGTTGGGTTCTCGTTGGTCATCATGGTGGAAAAGTGTAAATTGTGGGTTTTGTAGAACATCAGGTAGGTTTAGGGTGTCTTTGGGGTGGATCTATGGTATTTGGGGTTTTCTTCTATTTTTTGGCATGAACCTGTTCTTTTCTGGGGTGTTTTTGATGTGTTTTGGGGTCTCCGTTGGGTTTTGTTGTGTTCTTGTTGGTCTTTATGTTAAATAGGAGTGGATTGTGGGTTTGGAGAAGATCAGGTAGGTTTAGGGTGGTTTTGGGGTGGATCTATGATTTTGGGGGATTTTCTTCCAGTTTTGGGGGTGATGAGGTTCTTGTTTGGAGTGTTTTTGACGTTTTTTGGGGTCTCTGTTGGGTTTTGTTGGGTTCTCGTTGGTCATCATGGTGGAAAAGTGTAAATTGTGGGTTTTGGAGAAGATCAGGTAGGTTTAGGGTGATTTTGGGGTTGATCTATGGTTTTGGGGTATTTTCTTCCAGTTTTGGGGGTGATGCCGATATTTTTTGGGGTGTTTTTGACGTGTTTTGGGGTCTCCATTAGGTTTTGTTGTGTTCTTGTTTGTCATTATGTTAAATAGGTGTGGATTGTGGGTTTTGGAGAACATCAGGTAGGTTTAGTGTGGTTTTGGGGTGGATTTATGGTTTTGGCATATTTTCTTCCAGTTTTGGGGGTGATGCCGATATTTTTTGGGGTGTTTTTGACGTGTTTTGGGGTCTCTGTTGGGTTTATTTGCGTTCTCATTGGTCATCATGGTGGAAAGGGTAAATTGTTGGTTTTGGAGAACATCAGGTAGGTTTAGGGTGTCTTTGGGGTGGATCTATGGTATTTGGTGTTTTCTTCTACTTTTGGCATGAACATGTTCTTGTTTGGGGTGTTTTTGATGTGTTTTGGGGTCTCCGTTGGGTTTTGTTGTGTTTTTGTTGGTCTTTATGTTAAATAGGAGTGGATTGTGGGTTTTGGAGAAGATCGGCTAGGTTTAGGGTGGTTTTGGGGTGGATCTATGGTTTTGGTGTATTTTCTTCCAGTTTTGGGGGTGATGCCGATATTTTTTGGGGTGTTTTTGACGTGTTTTGGGGTCTCCATTAGGTTTTGTTGTGTTCTTGTTGGTCATTATGTTAAATAGGTGTGGATTGTGGGTTTTGGAGAACATCAGGTAGGTTTAGGGTGGTTTTGGGGTGGATCTATGGTTTTGGCGGATTTTCTTCCAGTTTTGGGGGTGATGCCATTCTTGTTTGGGGTGTTTTTTAAGGTTTTTGGGGTCTCTGTTGGGTTTTGTTGGGTTCTCGTTGGTCATCATGGTGGAAAAGAGTAATTTGTGGGTTTTGGAGAACATCAGGTAGGTTTAGGGTGGTTTTGGCGTGGATCTATGGTATTCAGTTTTTTTTTTTTCTTTTTATGGGGGTGGGGGGTATGATCCTGGACTTTTTGTGTTGTTTTTGACGTGTTTTGTGGTCTCCGTTGTGTTTCATTGGGTTTTCCATGGTCATCGTGTTGTAAAAGGGTAAATTGTGGGTTTTGGAGAACTTCAGGTAGGTTTAGGGGGAGTTTTCACGTGGATTCATGGTATTTGGGGTTTTCTTCTTTTTGGGGGAGTGATCCTCTCCTTTCTTCGGGTGATTTTGAAGTGTTTTGGGGTTTCCGTTGCGTTTCGTTGAGTTCCTAATGTGTTTTATGGTGGTTGGGAGTGTGCTTTGGGATTAGGAGAACATCAGGTAAGTTTAGGGTGTCTTTGAGGTGGATCTGTTGTATTTGGGGTTTTCTTCTATTTTTTGGCGTGATCCTGTTCTTTTTTTTTGGGTGTATTTGACGTGTTTTGGGGTCTCCGTTGGGTTTTGTTGTGTTCCTGTTGGTCTTTATGTTAAATAGGTGTGGATTGTGGGTTTGGAGAACTTCAGGTAGGTTTAGTGTGGTTTTGGGGTGGATCTATGGTTTTGGGGGATTTTCTTTCAGTTTTGGGGGTGATGCCGTTCTTGTTTGGGGTGTGTTTGACGTGTTTTGGGGTCTCTGTTGGATTTATTTGCGTTCTCATTGGTCATCATGGTGGAAAGGGTAAATTGTGGGTTTTGGAGAACATCAGGTAGGTTTAGGGTGTCTTTGGGGTGGATCTATGGTATTTGGGGTTTTCTTCTATTTTTTGGCATGAACCTGTTCTTTTTTGGGGTGTTTTTGATGTGTTTTGGGGTCTCCGTTGGGTTTTGTTGTGTTCTTGTTGGTCATTATGTTAAATAGGAGTGGATTGTGTGTTTTGGAGAAGATCAGGTAGGTTTAGGGTGGTTTTGGGGTGGATCTATGGTTTTGGCATATTTTCTTCCAGATTTGGGGGTGATGCCGATATTTTTTGGGGTGTTTTTGATGTGTTTTGGGGTCTCCGTTGTGTTTCATTGGGTTTTCCATGGTCATTTTGTTGGAAAAGTGTAAATTGTGGGTTTTGGAGAAGATCAGGTAGGTTTAGGGAGGTTTTGGGGTGGATCTATGGTTTTGGGGGATTTTCTTGCAGTTTTGGGTGTGATGCCATTCTTGTTTGGGGTGTTTTTTAAGGTTTTTGGGGTCTCTGTTTCGGTTTGTTGGGTTCTCGTTGGTCATCATGGTGGAAAAGTGTAAATTGTGGGTTTTGGAGAAGATCAGGTAGGTTTAGGGTGGTTTTGGGGTGGATCTATGGTATTCAGTTTTTTTTTTTTGTTTTGGGGGGGTGGGGGGTATGATCCTGTTCTTTTTTGGGGTGTTTTTGACGTGTTTTGGGGTCTCCGTTGTGTTTCATTGGGTTTTCCATTTTCATCGTGTTGTAAAAGGGTAAATTGTGGGTCTTGGAGAACTTCAGGTAGGTTTAGGGGGAGTTTTCACGTGGATTCATGGTATTTGGGGTTTTCTTCTTTTTGGGGGAGTGATCCTCTCCTTTCTTCGGGTGATTTGAAGTGTTTTGGGGGTTTCCGTTGCGTTTCGTTGAGTTCCTAATGTGTTTTATGTTGGTTGGGAGTGTGCTTTGGGATTAGGAGAACATCAGGTAGTTTAGGGTGTCTTTGGGGTGGATCTATGGTATTTGGGGTTTTCTTCTATTTTTTTGGCGTGATCCTGTTCTTTTTTTTTGGGTGTATTTGACGTGTTTTGGGGTCTCCGTTGGGTTTTATTGTGTTCCTGTTGGTCTTTATGTTAAATAGGTGTGGATTGTAGGTTTTGGAGAACTTCAGGTAGGTTTAGGGTGGTTTTTGGGTGGATCTATGGTTTTGGCGTATTTTCTTTCAGTTTTGGGGGTGATGCCGTTCTTGTTTGGGGTGTTTTTGACGTTTTTTGGGGTCTCTGTTGGGTTTCGTTGGGTTCTCGTTGGTCATCATTGTGGAAAAGTGTAAATTGTGAGTTTTGGAGAACATCAGGTAGGTTTAGGGTGGTTTTGGTGTGGATCTAATTTTTTGGCGTATTTTCTTCCAGATTTGGGGGTGATGCCGATATTTTTTGGGGTGTTTTTGACGTGTTTTGGGGTCTCTGTTGGATTTATTTGCGTTCTCATTGGTCATCATGGTGCAAAAGTGTACATTGTGGGTTTTGGAGAACATCAGGTAGGTTTAGGGTGTCTTTGGGGTGGATCTATGGTATTTGGGGTTTTCTTCTATTTTTTGGCATGAACCCGTTCTTTTTTGGGGTGTTTTTGATGTGTTTTGGGGTCTCCGTTGGGTTTTGTTGTGTTCTTGTTGGTCATTATGTTAAATAGGAGTGGATTGTGGGTTTTGGAGAAGATCAGGTAGGTTTAGGGTGGTTTTGGGGTGGATCTATGGTTTTGGCGTATTTTCTTTCAGTTTTGGGGGTGATGCCGATATTTTTTGTGGTGTTTTTGACGTTTTTTGGGGTCTCTTTTGGGTTTTATTGGGTTCTCGTTGGTCATCATGGTGGAAAAATGGTAAATTGTGGGTTTTGGAGAAGATCAGGTAGGTTTAGGGTGGTTTTGGGGTGGATCTATGGTTTTGGGGGATTTTCTTCCAGTTTTGGGGGTGATGCCATTCTTGTTTGGGGTGTTTTTTAAGGTTTTTGGGGTCTCTGTTTGGTTTTGTTGGGTTCTCGTTGGTCATCATGGTGGAAAAGTGTAAATTGTGGGTTTTGTAGAACATCAGGTAGGTTTAGGGTGTCTTTGGGGTGGATCTATGGTATTTGGGGTTTTCTTCTATTTTTTGGCATGAACCTGTTCTTTTCTGGGGTGTTTTTGATGTGTTTTGGGGTCTCCGTTGGGTTTTGTTGTGTTCTTGTTGGTCTTTATGTTAAATAGGAGTGGATTGTGGGTTTGGAGAAGATCAGGTAGGTTTAGGGTGGTTTTGGGGTGGATCTATGATTTTGGGGGATTTTCTTCCAGTTTTGGGGGTGATGAGGTTCTTGTTTGGAGTGTTTTTGACGTTTTTTGGGGTCTCTGTTGGGTTTTGTTGGGTTCTCGTTGGTCATCATGGTGGAAAAGTGTAAATTGTGGGTTTTGGAGAAGATCAGGTAGGTTTAGGGTGATTTTGGGGTTGATCTATGGTTTTGGGGTATTTTCTTCCAGTTTTGGGGGTGATGCCGATATTTTTTGGGGTGTTTTTGACGTGTTTTGGGGTCTCCATTAGGTTTTGTTGTGTTCTTGTTTGTCATTATGTTAAATAGGTGTGGATTGTGGGTTTTGGAGAACATCAGGTAGGTTTAGTGTGGTTTTGGGGTGGATTTATGGTTTTGGCATATTTTCTTCCAGTTTTGGGGGTGATGCCGATATTTTTTGGGGTGTTTTTGACGTGTTTTGGGGTCTCTGTTGGGTTTATTTGCGTTCTCATTGGTCATCATGGTGGAAAGGGTAAATTGTTGGTTTTGGAGAACATCAGGTAGGTTTAGGGTGTCTTTGGGGTGGATCTATGGTATTTGGTGTTTTCTTCTACTTTTGGCATGAACATGTTCTTGTTTGGGGTGTTTTTGATGTGTTTTGGGGTCTCCGTTGGGTTTTGTTGTGTTTTTGTTGGTCTTTATGTTAAATAGGAGTGGATTGTGGGTTTTGGAGAAGATCGGCTAGGTTTAGGGTGGTTTTGGGGTGGATCTATGGTTTTGGTGTATTTTCTTCCAGTTTTGGGGGTGATGCCGATATTTTTTGGGGTGTTTTTGACGTGTTTTGGGGTCTCCATTAGGTTTTGTTGTGTTCTTGTTGGTCATTATGTTAAATAGGTGTGGATTGTGGGTTTTGGAGAACATCAGGTAGGTTTAGGGTGGTTTTGGGGTGGATCTATGGTTTTGGCGGATTTTCTTCCAGTTTTGGGGGTGATGCCATTCTTGTTTGGGGTGTTTTTTAAGGTTTTTGGGGTCTCTGTTGGGTTTTGTTGGGTTCTCGTTGGTCATCATGGTGGAAAAGAGTAATTTGTGGGTTTTGGAGAACATCAGGTAGGTTTAGGGTGGTTTTGGCGTGGATCTATGGTATTCAGTTTTTTTTTTTTCTTTTTTGGGGGGGTGGGGGGTATGATCCTGTTCTTTTTTGGGGTGTTTTTGACGTGTTTTGGGGTCTCCGTTGTGTTTCATTGGGTTTTCCATGGTCATCGTGTTGTAAAAGGGTAAATTGTGGGTTTTGGAGAACTTCAGGTAGGTTTAGGGGGAGTTTTCACGTGGATTCATGGTATTTGGGGTTTTCTTCTTTTTGGGGGAGTGATCCTCTCCTTTCTTCGGGTGATTTTGAAGTGTTTTGGGGTTTCCGTTGCGTTTCGTTGAGTTCCTAATGTGTTTTATGGTGGTTGGGAGTGTGCTTTGGGATTAGGAGAACATCAGGTAAGTTTAGGGTGTCTTTGAGGTGGATCTGTTGTATTTGGGGTTTTCTTCTATTTTTTGGCGTGATCCTGTTCTTTTTTTTTGGGTGTATTTGACGTGTTTTGGGGTCTCCGTTGGGTTTTGTTGTGTTCCTGTTGGTCTTTATGTTAAATAGGTGTGGATTGTGGGTTTGGAGAACTTCAGGTAGGTTTAGTGTGGTTTTGGGGTGGATCTATGGTTTTGGGGGATTTTCTTTCAGTTTTGGGGGTGATGCCGTTCTTGTTTGGGGTGTGTTTGACGTGTTTTGGGGTCTCTGTTGGATTTATTTGCGTTCTCATTGGTCATCATGGTGGAAAGGGTAAATTGTGGGTTTTGGAGAACATCAGGTAGGTTTAGGGTGTCTTTGGGGTGGATCTATGGTATTTGGGGTTTTCTTCTATTTTTTGGCATGAACCTGTTCTTTTTTGGGGTGTTTTTGATGTGTTTTGGGGTCTCCGTTGGGTTTTGTTGTGTTCTTGTTGGTCATTATGTTAAATAGGAGTGGATTGTGGGTTTTGGAGAAGATCAGGTAGGTTTAGGGTGGTTTTTTGCGTGGATCTATGGTTTTGGGGGATTTTCTTCCAGGTTTGGGGGTGATGCCGATATTTTTTGTGTTGTTTTTGACGTGTTTTGGGGTCTCCGTTGTGTTTCATTGGGTTTTCCATGGTCATCATGGTGGAAAAGGGTAAATTGTGGGTTTTGGAGAACATCAGGTAGGTTTAGGGTGGTTTTGGGGTGGATCTATGATTTTGGCGTATTTTCTTCCAGTTTTGGGGGTGATGCCGATATTTTTTGGGGTGTTTTTGACGTGTTTTGGGGTCTCCATTAGGTTTTGTTGTGTTCTTGTTTGTCATTATGTTAAATAGGTATGGATTGTGGGTTTTGGAGAACATCAGGTAGGTTTAGGGTGTTTTTGGGGTGGATCTATTTTTTTGGCGTATTTTCTTCCAGTTTTGGGGGTGATGCAGATATTATTGGGGTGTTTTTTTGACGTGTTTTGGGGTCTCCGTTGGGTTTCGTTGGGTTCTCGTTGGTCGTTAAGTTAACTGGGAGTGGATTGTGGGTTTTAGAGAAGAGTAGGTGAGTTTAAGGTGGTATTGGGGGAAAGTTCATACGTTTTTTTTTTTTTTTTTTTTTTTCTTCTGATCCTGTTCTTTTTTGGCGTTATTTTGACGTGTTTTGGGTTCTCCGATTGGTTTCGTTGGGTTTTCCTTTGTCATCGTGGTGGTAAAAGGTAAATTGTTGGTTTTGGAGAAATTCAGGTGAGTTTAAGGGTTTTTGGGTGGTGGATCTATGGTTTTGGGGATTTTCTTTCGTTTTTGGGGGTGATCCTATTCTTTTTGTGGTGTTTTTGACGTGTTTTGAGGTCTCCGTTGGATTTTGTTGGGTTTTCCGTGGTCATCATCGTGGAAAAGGGTAAATTGTGGGTTTTGGAGAACATCAGGTAGGTTTATGGTGGTTTTGGTGTGGATCTATGGTTTTGGTGGATTTTCTTCCAGTTTTGGGTGTGACGCCGATATTTTTGTTTTTTTTTTTTTTGACGTGTTTTGGGGTCTGCGTTAGGTTTTGTTGGGTTCTTGTTTGTCATTATGTTAAATAGGAGTGGATTGTGGGTTTTGCAGAACATCAGGTAGGTTTAAGGGTTTTTTTTAGGGTTAAATCATGGCTTATTTATTTAATTATTTATTTTTTTTAGCATCTGTGTTGATTTTGGTGTGTTTTTGACGTGTTTTGGGGTCTCCGTTGGGTTTCGTTGGGTTTTCCGTGGTCATCATGGTGGAAAAGTGTAAATTGCTGGTTTTGGAGAACTTCAGGTAGGTTTAGGGGGACTTTTCGCGTGGATTCATGGTATTTGGGGTTTTCTTCTTTTTTGGAGAGTGATCCGCTCCTTTCTTCGGGTGATTTTGAAGTGTTTTGGGGTTTCCTTTGCGTTTCGTTGAGTTCCTAATGTGTTTTATGGTGGTTGGGAGTGTGCTTTGGGATTAGGAGAACATCAGGTAGGTTTAGGGTGTCTTTGGGGTGGATCTATGGTATTTGGGGTTTTCTTCTATTTTTTGGCGTGATCCTGTTCTTTTTTGGGTTGTTTTTGACGTGTTTTGGGGTCTCCGTTGGGTTTTGTTGTGTTCTCGTTGGTCATCATGGTGGAAAAGGGTACATTGTGGGTTTTGGAGAACATCAGGTAGGTTTAGGGTGCTTTTGGGGTAGGTCTATGATATTCCGGGTTGTTTTTTTTTTATTGGGCGTGTGGTGATTCATGGTATTTGGGGTTTTCTTCTGTTTTTTTGGGGGGTGATCCTGTTCTTTTTTTTGTGGTGTTTTTGACATGTATTGGGGTCTCTGTTGGGTTTCGTTGCGTTTTCCGTTGTCATCATGTTGGAAAATGGTAAATTGTGGGTTTTGGAGAACATCAGGTAGGTTAAGGTGGACGTTTGGGGTGGATTCATGGTATTTGGGGTTTTCTTTTGTTTTGGGGTGATCCTGTTCTTGTTTGGGGTGTTTATAACGTGTTTTGGGGTCTCCGTTGTGTTTTGTTGTTTTCTTGTTGGGCATTATGTTAAATAGGTGTGGATTGTGGGTTTTGGAGAACATCAGGTAGGTTTTAGTTTTTTGGGGGGTTATATCATGTTTTTTTCTTTTTTTTTTTTTTTTTAGGATCTGGGTTGATTTTTTTTTTTTTTTTTGATTTTTTTGATTCTCTGTTGTGTTTCGTTCGGTTTTCCGTGGTCATCATGGTGGAAAATGGTAAATTGTGGGTTTTGGAGAAGATCAGGTAGGTTTAGGGTGGTTTTGGGGTGGATCTATGGTTTTGGCGTATTGTCTTTCAGTTTTGGGGGTGATGCCGATATTTTTTGGGGTGTTTTTGACGTGCTTTGGGGTCTCTGTTTGGTTTTGTTGGGTTCTCGTTGGTCATCATGGTGGAAAAGTGTAAATTGTGGGTTTTAGAGAACATCAGGTAGGTTTAGGGTGTCTTTGGGGTGGATCTATGGTATTTGGGGTTTTCTTCTATTTTTTGGCATGAACCTGTTCTTTTTTGGGGTGTTTTTGATGTGTTTTGGTGTCTCCGTTGGGTTTTGTTGTGTTCTTGTTGGTTATTATGTTAAATAGGAGTGGATTGTGGGTTTTGGAGAAGATCGGCTAGGTTTAGGGTGGTTTTGGGGTGGATCTATGGTTTTGGGGGATTTTCTTCCAGATTTGGGGGTGATGCCGATATTTTTTGGGGTGTTTTTGACGTGTTTTGGGGTCTCCGTTGTGTTTCATTGGGTTTTCCATGGTCATTTTGGTGGAAAAGGGTAAATTGTGGATTTTGGAGAACATCAGGTAGGTTTAGGGTGGTTTTGGGGTGGATCTATGGTTTTGGCGTATTTTCTTCCAGTTTTGGGGGTGATGCCATTCTTGTTTGGGGTGTTTTTTAAGGTTTTTGGGGTCTCTGTTTTGTTTTGTTGGGTTCTCGTTGGTCATCATGGTGGAAAAGTGTAAATTGTGGGTTTTGGAGAAGATCAGGTAGGTTTAGGGTGGTTTTGGGGTGGATCTATGGTTTTGGTGGATTTTCTTCCAGTTTTGGGGGTGATTCCGATATTTTTTGGGGTGTTTTTGACGTGTTTTAGGGTCTCCATTAGGTTTTGTTGGGTTCTTGTTTGTCATTATGTTAAATAGGAGTGGATTGTGGGTTTTGCAGAACATCAGGTAGGTTTAAGGGTTTTTTTAGGGTTAAATCATGGCATTTTTTTTTTTATTTTTTATTTTTTTTTTAGGATCTGGGTTGATTTTGGTGTGTTTTTGACGTGTTTTGGGGTCTCCGTTGGGTTTCGTTGGGTTTTCCGTGGTCATCACGGTGGAAAAGGGTAAATTGCTGTTTTTGGAGAACTTCAGGTAGGTTTAGGGGGAGTTTTCGCGTGGATTCATGGTATTTGGGGTTTTCTTCTTTTTTGGAGAGTGATCCTCTCCTTTCTTCGGGTGATTTTGAAGTGTTTTGGGGTTTCCGTTGCGTTTCGTTGAGTTCCTAATGTGTTTTATGGTGGTTGGGAGTGTGCTTTGGGATTAGGAGAACATCAGGTAGGTTTAGGGTGGTTTTGGGGTGGATCTATGATTTTGGGGATTTTCTTTCGTTTTTGGGCGTGATCCTATTCTTTTTGGGGGTGTTTGTGACGTGTTTTATGGTCTCCGTTGGGTTTTGTTGCGTTTTCCGTTGTCATCGTGGTGGAAAATGGTAAATTGCGATTTTTGGAGAAGTTCAGGTAGGTTTAGGGGGACTTCTGGGGTGGATTCATGGTATTTGAGTTTTTCTTCTGTTTTTTGGGGTGATCCTGTTCTTTTCTGGGGTATTTTTGACGTGTTTTGGTGTCTCCGTTGGGTTTCGTTGGGTTGTCGTTTGTCGTTAAGGTCAATGGGAGTGGATTGTGGATTTTGGAGAAGATCAGGTGAGCTTAGGGTGGTTTTGGGGGGAAAATCACGGTTTTGCGTTTTTTTCTTCTGATCGAGTTCCTTTTTGGCGTGTTTTTGACGTGTTTTGGGGTCTCCGTTGTATTTTAGTTGGGTTCTTGTTGGTCATCAGTGTGGAAAATGGTAAATAGTTGGTTTTGGTGAACATCAGGTAGGTTTAGGGTGGTTTGGGGGTGCATCTATGGTATTTGGGGTTTTCTTCTGTTTTTTTGGGGGGTGATCCTGTTCTTTTTTTTGTGGTGTTTTTGACGTGTTTTGGGGTCTCTGTTGGGTTTCGTTGGGTTTTCCGTTGTCATCATGTTGGAAAATGGTAAATTGTGGGTTTTGGAGAACATCAGGTAGGTTAAGGGGGACGTTTGGGGTGGATTCATGGTATTTGGGGTTTTCTTTCGTTTTGGGGTGATCCTGTTCTTGTTTGGGGTGTTTATAACGTGTTTTGGGGTCTCCGTTGGGTTTTGTTGGGTTCCTAATTGTTTTTACGGTTCTCTGGATTGGACTTTGGGATTTGTAGAACATTAGGTAGGTTTAGGGGGACTTTTGGGATGGATCTATGGTTTTTGGGGGTTTTCTTTCGTTTTTGGGGTGATCCTTTTGTTTTTGGGGTTGTTTTTGACGTGTTTTGTGGTCTCCGTTTTGTTTTTTTTGGTTCTCGGTCATCATGGTGGAAAAGGGTAAATTGTGGGTTTTGGAGAACATCAGGTGATTTTAAGGATTTTTGGGGCGTGAATCTATGATTTTGGGAGATTTCTTATGTTTTTTTTTTTTTTTTTTTAGGATTATCTTCTTTTTTTGGGGTGGTCCCGTTCTTTATTTGTTGTTTTATTCGGTTTTCTGTTGTCATCGTGGTGGAAAAGGGTAAATTGCGGGTTTTGTAGAACTTCAGGTAGGTTTAGGGGGACCTTTGGTGCGGATTCATGGTATTTGGCGTTTTCTTCTGTTTTTTGGGGTGATCCTGTTCTGTTTTGTGGTGTTTTTGACGTGTTTTGTGGTCTCCATTGGATTTCGTTGGGTTCTCGTTGGTCGTTAAGGTAAAAGGGAGTGGATTGTGGGTTTTGGAGAAGATTAGTTGAGTTTAGGGTGGTATTGGGGGAAAATTCATACTTTATTTTAGTTTTATTTTTTTTTTTCTTCTGATCCAGTTCTTTTTTGGCGTTATTTTGACGTGTTTTGGGGTCTCTGATTGGTTTCGTTGGGTTTTCCTTTGACATCGTGGTGGAAAAAGAGAAATTGTGGTTTTTGGAGAACTTCAGGTAGGTTTAGGGGGACTTTTGGGGCAGATTCGTGGTTTTGGGGGTTTTCTTTTGTTTTTTTTTTTTTTGCCTGGTCCCGTTCTCTTTTGGGAAGTTTTTGAGGTGTTTGGGGTTGTCCGTTGGGTTTTGTTGGGTTCTCGGTCATCATGGTGAAAAAGGGTAAATTGTGGGTTTTGGAGAATATCTGGTGAGTTTAAGGAATTTGGGGGTTCAATCTCTGGCTTTGGGGGATTTCTTCTGTTTTTTTTTTTTTTTTTTTTTTTTTTTTTTTTACGGTTTTCTTCTGTTTTTGGGGTGGTCTCGTTCTATTTTGGGGTGTTTTGTTGGGTTTTCCGTTGTCATCGTGGTGGAAAAGGGTAAATTGCGGGTTATGGAGAACATCAGGTAGGTTTAAGTTGGTTTGGGGATGGATCTATGGTTCTGGGTGTTTTCTTTCATTTTTGGGGGTGATCGTGTTCTTTTCTGGGGTGTCTTTGACGTGTTTTGGGGTCTCTGTTGGATTTCGTTTGGTTTTCCGTTGTCATCATGTTGGAAAATGGTAAATTGTGGGTTTTGGAGAACATCAGGTAGGTTAAGGGGTACGTTTGGGGTGGATCTATGGCTTTTGGGGTTTACTTCTGTTATTTTGGGATGATCCTGTTCTTTTTTGGGGTTTTTATGCCGTGTTTTGGTGTCTCCTTTGGGTTTTGTTGGGTTCCTAATGGGTTTTATGGTGGTTGGGAGTGGACTTTGGGATTTGGAGAACATCAGGTAGGTTTAGGGGGACATTTGGGGTGGATCTATGGCTTTTTGGGGTTTTCTCGTGTTTTCTGGGGTGATCCTATTCTTTTTTGTTGTGTTTTTGAGGTGTTTTGTGGTCTCCGTTAGGTTTTGTTGGGTTCTTGTTGGTCATCATGGTAAATGGGAGTGAAATGTGGGATTTGGAGAAGATCAGGTGAGTTTAGGGTGGTAGTGGGGAAATTTATGGTTTTTGTTTTTTTTTTTCTTCTTATCCAGTTCTTTTTTGGCGTGTTTTTGACATGTTTTGGGGTCTCCGTTGGGTTTTGTTGGGTTTTCCGTTGTCATCATGGTGGAAAATGGTAAATTGGGGGTTTTGGAGAACATCAGGTAGGTTTAGTGTGGTTTTGGGGTGGATCTATGGTTTTGGGGGATTTTCTTCCAGTTTTGGGGGTGATCCCCTTCCTGTTTGGGGTGATTTTGACTTGTTTTGGGGTCTCCGTTTGGTTTTGTTGGTTTTTCCGTGGTCATCAGTGTGGAAAAGGGTAAATTATGGGTTTTGGAGAACATCAGGTAAGTGTAGGGTGGTTTTGGGGTGGATCTATGGTTTTTGGATTTTCTTGTGTTTTTTTGGGGCGAATCTTGTTGTTGTTTGTGTTGATTTTGACGTGTTTTGGGGTCTCCGTTGGGTTTCGTTGTGTTTTCCCTGGTCATCATGGTGGAAAAGTGTAAATTGTGGGTTTTGGAGAACATCAGGTAGGTTAAGGGGGACTTTTGAGGTGGATTCATGGTATTTGGGATTTTCTTCTGGTTTTTTTTTTTTTTTGTGGTGATCGTTTTTTCTTTTTTGGGGTGTTTTTGTCGTGTTTTGTGGTCTCCGTTGGGTTTTAGTTGGCTTTTTATTGGTCATCATGTTGGAACAGTTTAAATTGTGGGTTTTGGAGAACATCAGGTATGTTTAGGGGGACTTTTGGGGTGGATCTATGGCTTTTGAGGTTTTCTTCTCTTTTTTTTGCAGTGATCCTGTTCTTTTTTGTGTTGTTTTTGACGTGTTTTGGGGTTTCCATTGCGTTTCATTTAGTTCCTGATGGGTTTTATGGTGGTTGGGAGTGGACTTTGGGATTTTGAGAATTCAGGTAGGTTTAGGGTGGTTTTGGGGTGTGTTGTCGATGGAAGGAAGACACAGACGCTCAATATGAGTGAACAACGAACTTCAACTTTAATGGATAGCTCAGTCGCCTTTTATCTAGTTCGAACATAATCAACTCATACATATTGCAAAAACTAAGCTCAGGATTGGCTAACATTTCCCGCTCTTTTCAGGTAGTTTCTCCTTCTTTTAGCTACCGTCCCGCCTTAGGGACTTTCCCAATCGCTCAAGGGCATCGTGTCCTTGAGCCTGATTGGCTCTCAGCCAGCTGTGTACATGCCAGATTCATGTGAGTTGAGTACGGTACTTTACTAGCCCATTGCCTCCTAACTGCCCAACATCCACATGTCCTATTTTACTTAACCATTTCTCCACAATTCCCCCGTTTTTATTTTGCACTACAAATACCTTCTCTGTGAGTTGCTCTAGTTTCTTAGTTAGGCAGTTAAAGATTATATGTGCAGCAACTATAATCAATATAATTATAAGTAGAAAGCGAAGTCCCTCTTTAACTAACAAAACCCATCCACCCATGGTTCCCAAAAACAGATTTAAGCCAATCTTCAAACCAACTATCTTGTACTACAATTTTTTGTGTATGATCCCTTAACCATTTCAACTGGTCGTGAATTGACTAACCATGGTCGGAAAGATAAAAGCAACACATTCCTTCTACATCTTCACACCCATGTCCCTGAGCCAGCAACAAGAAATCAATAGCGGCCCTATTTTGCAATACAGCATGTCTTAGACTCTCCATATCTTGTGACATTTCAGAAAGAACTTGTGTTGTTACATTCGATTGTTTAACAGCCCAACAAGCAAGCTTATTAATGTTAGTCAAAGCGTGTGCAGTTCCCACACCAGGCACCAAAGAAGCAAAGAATCTTTCTGTTGGACCCCACAATTCTACATCATCATTACAGTCAGAACCCAAAGTTTTTAGTTCTCGTTTAATTCTTCTGCTCCTTGTCGAGTTCTGCCACGAGTGTAAATCTGGAGTGAAAATTGTGAGTCGCCCTAGGTAACACGGTCCTCCAAAAGCATTGGCTGGTACTCCTTGCCATGCACGGTCTCCACAGATCAAAAACATGCCAGAGAGAAGCAGCACAGCCGCCGCTGCTTCCATGGTTACGTCAGACAGGCTGCAGGGTCCTGATGTCCATCCCTCTGCTCTGTGCCAACTCGCCACACGGTGAGCTCCAAGCGCAGCGCTGCTTGTGGTGGTGACTGAGGGGGGGGAGGCTCCCATTGCCCCGTAGCCCCCTGAGGCAGCGTTACCGTTCTCACTGAAGGCGGCAGTGGGCAATGCCCAGCTCCAGCACTTCCCGGCAATCCCAGTCGCTCTGTAGCGGCAGCAGCGACTCTCTGCTCAGCCTGATGTATAGCTAAAGCGCTAGTGACTGTTCTCCAAGGCTTCAATAATTTTTTAGCAGACTTAATATCATTAATAACATCAAACAATTTATCTCCAAATTTACGCCACTCTGTTTGTTCAAAAAACTGTATCAGGATTTGTAAAACAACCCTGCGCTACTGCATATGCTAATAAACCTGGTAATTCTTTTTTACAATCTATATCTAAAATGCTCCGCTTTTCTAAAAAGCATCTGAGCAAATTATATGCCACTTATCTTTCATACCTTTATATATACAGTTGCAGCCTTTGCAAAGACCTCAGCGGCGCTTTTCCGGCGGGACCCTTTATAGGCTCATCCCGAGTGTGGGAACTCCCTTCCACCTTCCGAGCTGCGGGTGCGGGGACTCCTGTCCCTTTCACCTTTCAGACGTTGACGACGCGTGACCGGCGGGATCCTCTCCCGGGTGCGGGGACTCCACGTCCCTTTCACCTTCCCGACGCGGGTGCGGGGATTCTTGTCCCTTCCACCTCCTGGGCTGCGTTGCAGGACCGGATCCTCCCTTATTCCGTCCAACACGTGGCCCAGGATCACTGCCAGCAGTGTCCAAATCCCGTTCAGACCGGTCCCTGTTCAGGCGCCAATTTGTTGTCGACGGAAGGAAGACACAGACGCTCAATATGAGTGAACAACGAACTTCAACTTTAATGGATAGCTCAGTCGCCTTTTATCTAGTTCGAACATAATCAACTCATACATATTGCAAAAACTAAGCTCAGGATTGGCTAACATTTCCCGCTCTTTTCAGGTAGTTTCTCCTTCTTTTAGCTACCGTCCCGCCTTAGGGACTTTCCCAATCGCTCAAGGGCATCGTGTCCTTGAGCCTGATTGGCTCTCAGCCAGCTGTGTACATGCCAGATTCATGTGAGTTGAGTACGGTACTTTACTAGCCCATTGCCTCCTAACTGCCCAACATCCACATGTCCTATTTTACTTAACCATTCCTCCACAGGGGTGCATCTAAGGTATTTGTGGTTTTCTTCTGTTTTTTTTTTTTTTTTTTTGGGGGGGGTGATCCTGTTCTTTTTTGGGGTGTTCTTGAGGTGTTTTTTGGTCTCCGTTGGGTTTTGTTGGGTTCTTGTTCGTCATCATGGTGAATGGGAGTGAAATGTGGGATTTGGAGAAGATCAGGTGAGTTTAGGGTGGTTTAGTGGGGAAATTCATGGTTTTTTTTTTTTTTTTTTCTTCTTATCTAGTTCTTTTTTGGGATGATTTTGATGTGTTTTGGGGTCTCCGTTGGGTTTCGTTGGGTTTTCCGTGGTCATCATGGTGGAATATGGTAAATTGTGCGTTTTGGAGAACATCAGGTAGGTTGAGGGTGGTTTTGGGGTGGATCTAGGATTTTGGGGGTTTTCTTTCGTTTTTGGGGTGATCCTTTTCTTTTTGGGGGTGTTTTTGACATGTTTTGGGGTCTCCGTTGGGTTTTTGTGTTCTTGGTCATCATGGGGGAAAAGGGTAAATTGTGGATATTGGAGAACATCAGGTGATTTTAAGGATTTTTGGGGGGTGAATCTATGGTTTTGGGGGATTTCTTCTTTTTTTTTTTTTTTCTAGAGTTATCTTCTGTGTTTGGGTGGTCCCGTTCTTTTTTCGGGTGTTTTGTTGGGTTTTCCGTTGTCATCATGGTGGAAAATGGTAAATTGCGGGTTTTGGAGAACTTCAGGTAGGTTTAGGGGGACTTTTGGGGCAGATTCATGATTTTTGGGATTTTATTCTGTTTTTTTTTGGTTGGTCTCGTTCTTTTTTGGGAAGTTTTTGAGGTGTTTGGGGTTGTCCGTTGGGTTTTGTTGGGTTCTCGGTCATCATGGTGGAAAAGGGTAAATTGTGGGTTTTGGAGAACAACAGGTGAGTTTAAGGATTTTTGGGGGGTGAATCTATGGTTTTGGGGGATTTCTTCTGTTTTTTTTTTAGGGTTTTCTTCTGTTTTTGGGTGGTCCCGTTCTTTTTTGGGGTGTTTTGTTGGGTTTTCCGTTGTCATCGTGGTGGAAAAGGGTAAATTGCGGGTTATGGAGAACATCAGGTAGGTTTAGGGTGATTTGGAGATGGATCTATGGTTCTGGGCGTTTTCTTTTGTTTTTTGGGGGTCATCGTGTTCTTTTTTGGGGTGTCTTTGACGTGTTTTGTGGTCTCCATTGGGTTTTGTTGCGTTTTCCGTTGTCATCATGGTGGAAAACGGTAAATTGTGGGTTTTGGAGAACTTCAGGTAGGTTTAGGGGGACTTCTGGGGTGGATTCATGGTATTTGAGTTTTTCTTCTGTTTTTTTTGGGGTGATCCTGTTCTTTTCTGGGGTATTTTTGACGTGTTTTAGAGTCCCTGTTGGGTTTTGTTGAGTTGTCGTTTGTCGTTAAGTTCAATGGGAGTGGATTGTGGGGTTTGGAGACGATCAGGTGAGTTTAGGGTGGTTTTGGGGGGAAATTCATGGTATTGGGGTTTTTTCTTCTGATCCAGTTTTTTTTTGGCATGTTTTTGATGTGTTTTTGGCTCTCCGTTGGGTTTTAGATGGGTTCTTGTTGGTCATCATGTTGGAAAATTGTAAATTGTGGGTTTTGGAGAACACCTGGTAGGTTTAGGGTGGTTTTGGGGTGGATCTATGGTTTTGGGGTTTTCTTTTTTTTTTTTTTTTTTTTTTTTTGTGGTGATCTTGTTCTTTTTTGGGGTGTTTTTGACGTGTTTTGGGGTCTCCGCTGGGTTTTACTTGGCTTCTTATTGGTCATCATGGTGGAAAAGTGTAAATTGTGGGTTTTGGAGAACATCAGGTAGGTTAAGGGGGACTTTTGGGGTGGATCTATGGCTTTGGGGTTTTCTTTCGTTTTTGGGTGTGATCCTGTTCTTGTTTGGGGTGTTCATGCCGTGTTTTGGGGTCTCCATTGTTTTTTTTGTGTTCCTAATTGGTTTTATGGTGGTCGGGAGTGGACTTTGGGATCTGGAGAATATCAGGTAGGTTTAGGGGGATATTTGGGGTGGATCTATGCCCTTTGGGATTTTCTTTTGTTTTCTGGGGTGATCTTGTTTATTTTTGTGGTGTTTTTGACGTGTTTTGTGGTCTCCGTTGGGTTTTAGTTGGCTTCTTATTGGTCATCATGTTGGAATAGTTTAAATTGTGGGTTTTGGAGAACATCCTGCAGGTTTAGGGGGACATTTGGGATGGATCTATGGCTTTTGCGATTTTCTTGTGTTTTCTGGGGTGATCCTTTTGTTTTTTGGCGTGTTTTTTACGTGTTTTGTGGTTTCCGTTCGGTGTTGTTGGGTTCCTAATGGGTTTTATGGTGGTCGGGAGTGGACTTTGGGATTTGGAGAACATCAGGTAGGTTTAGGGGGACATTTGGGGTGGATCTATGGTTTTGGGGTATTTTCTTCCAGTTTTCTGGGGTGATCCTGTTCTTTTTTGTGGTGTTTTTGACGTGTTTTGTGGTCTCCGTTAGGTTTTGTTGGGTTCTTGTATTCATCATGGTGAATGGGAGTGAAATGTGGGATTTGGAGAAGATCAGGTGGGTTTAGGGTGGCTTTGTGGGGAAATTCATGGTTTTTGTTTTTTTTTTTTTTCTTCTTATCCAGTTCTTTTTTGTGGTGTTTTTAACGTTTTTTGGGGTCTCAGTTGGGTTTCGTTGGGTTTTCCGTTGTCATCATGGTGGAAAATGGTAAATTGTGGGTTTTGGAGAACATCAGGTAGGTTTAGGGGGCCTTTTGGGGTGGATCTATGTCTTTTGGGGTTTACTTCTGTTATTTTGGGATGATCCTGTTCTTTTTTGGGGTGTTTATGCCGTGTTTTGGTGTCTCCGTTGGGCTTTGTTGGGTTCCTAATGGGTTTTATGGTGGTTGGGAGTGGACTTTGGGTTTTGGAGAACATCAGTGTGGTGTTTTTACCGTGCTGGGCAGCTAAACCCCACAACCGCTCTCTCACTCCCCCTCCTTTAGATGAGGAGGGGGAGAAGTAAAGCAAAGAACAACTCACGGGTTGAGATAAGGATAATTATTTAAGGGGAAATAATTATAATAATTAAATAAAGACTACCATGAACTAAACAATTTAACTAAGGGGAAGTAAAAGGGAAAAGGGGAACAAGGGAGGAAAACAAACAAACAAAATAAATGAAAGCTATATGGAAGTGCAGAGAAAAGAAATTACTCTCTACTTCCCACAAATGAGCGATGATTGACCACGTCCTTGAAGCAAGGCCTCAACGCACGCAGCCGGTGTTCGAGAGGAGGACCGAGGTCTTCTCAACGAGAGCCCACCCCTCCCCTCTTCTTCCTGTTTCCTCCTTTTATTGCTGAGTGTGACACCACATGGTATGGAATATCCCTTTGATTGGTTTAGGTCAGCTGCCATAGTGATGTTTCTCTCCTCACTTTTTGCCCACCCCCTAGGAGGGTTAGAGAAAGGCCCAATGCTGTGCCACTGCTGCTCAGCAGTAGACACAACACTGGTGTGATAACACTGCTGTTCCAGCTACAAGTACAGAGTACGGCACTGTATGGGCTGCTGCCGGGAAAGTTAACATTCCAGCCAGACCCAGTACAATCAGGTAGGTTTAGGGTGGTTTTGGGGTGGATCTATGATTTTGGGGATTTTCTTTCGTTTTTGGGTGTGATCCTATTCTTTTTGGGGGTGTTTGTGACGTGTTTTATGGTCTCCGTTGGGTTTTGTTGCGTTTTCCGTTGTCATCGTGGTGGAAAATGGTAAATTGCGATTTTTGGAGAACTTCAGGTAGGTTTAGGGGGATTTCTGGGGTGGATTCAGGGTATTTGAGTTTTTCTTCTGTTTTTTGGGGTGATCCTGTTCTTTTCTGGGGTGTTTTTGACGTGTTTTTGGGTCTCCGTTGGGTTTCGTTGTGTTGTCAGTCGTCGTTAAGTTCAATGGGAGTGGATTGTGGGGTTTGGAGACGATCAGGTGAGTTTAGGGTGGTTTTGGGGGGAAATTCATGGTATTGGGGTTTTCTTTTCTGATCCAGTTTTTTTTTGGCATGTTTTTGATGTGTTTTTGGGTCTCCGTTGGGTTTTAGTTGGGTTCTTGTTGGTCATCATGTTGGAAAATTGTAAATTGTGGGTTTTGGAGAATATCAGGTAGGTTTAGGGTGGTTTTGGGGTGGATCTATGGTTTTGGGGTTTTCTTCTGTTTTTTTTTTTTTTTTTTTTTTTTTTTTTTTTTTTTGTGGTGATCGTGTTCTTTTTTGGGGTGTTTTAGACGTGTTTTGGGGTCTCCGTTGCGTTTTACTTGGCTTCTTATTAGTCATCATGGTGGAAAAGTGTAAATTGTGGGTTTTGGAGAACATCAGGTAGGTTTAGGGGGACCTTCGGGGTGGATCTATGGCTTTTGGGATTATCTTTCTGGTTTGGGGTTGATCGCGTTCTTGTTTGGGGTGTTTTTGAAGTGTTTTGTGGTCTCCATTGGATTTCGTTGGGTTCTCGTTGGTCGTTAAGTTCAATGGGAGTGGATTGTGGGTTTTGGAGAAGATCAAGTGAGTTTAGGGTGGTTTGAAGGGAAATTCATGGTATTGGGGTTTTTTCTTCTGATCCAGTTCTTTTTGGGCGTGTTTTTGACGTGTTTTGGGGTCTCCGCTGGGTTTTAGTTGGGTTTTGTTCGTAATCATGTTGGAAAATGGAAAATTCTGGGTTTTGGAGAACACCTGGTAGGTTTAGGATGGTTTTGGGATGGATCTATGGTTTTGTTTTTTTTTTTTTTCTGTTTTTTGGGGGGTTGATCCTGTTCTTTTTTGGGGTGTTTTTGACGTGTTTTGGGGTCTCCGCTGGGTTTTACTTGGCTTCTTATTGGTCATCATGGTGGAAAAGTGTAAATTGTGGGTTTTGGAGAACATCAGGTAGGTTTAGGGGGAATTTTGCGGTGGATCTATGGCTTTTGGGATTTTCTTTCGTTTTTGCGTGTGATCGTGTTCTTTTTTGGGTTGTTTTTGACGTGTTTTGTGGTCTCCGTTGGGTTTTGTTGGGTTTTCCTTTGTCATCATGGTGGAAAAGTGTAAATTGTGGGTTTTGGAGATCATCATGTAGGTTTGGGGGGACTTTTGGGGTGGATCTATGGCTTTTGGGGTTTTCTTTCGTTTTTGGGGGTGATCCTGTTCTTGTTTGGGTTGTTTATGACGTTTTTTGGGGTCTCCGTTGGGTGTTGTTGGGTTCCTAATGGGTTTTATGGTGGTCGGGAGTGGACTTTGGGATTTGGAGAACATCAGGTAGGTTTAGGGGGACATTTGGGGTGGATCTATGGTTTTGGGGTATTTTCTTCCAGTTTTCTGGGGTGATCCTGTTCTTTTTTGTGGTGTTTTTGACGTGTTTTGTGGTCTCCGTTAGGTTTTGTTGGGTTCTTGTATTCATCATGGTGAATGGGAGTGAAATGTGGGATTTGGAGAAGATCAGGTGGGTTTAGGGTGGCTTTGTGGGGAACTTCATGGTTTTTGTTTTTTTTTTTCTTCTTATCCAGTTCTTTTTTGTGGTGTTTTTAACGTTTTTTGGGGTCTCCGTTGGGTTTCGTTGGGTTTTCCGTTGTCATCATGGTGGAAAATGGTAAATTGTGGGTTTTGGAGAACATCAGGTAGGTTTAGGGGGCCTTTTGGGGTGGATCTATGTCTTTTGGGGTTTACTTCTGTTATTTTGGGATGATCCTGTTCTTTTTTGGGGTGTTTATGCCGTGTTTTGGTGTCTCCGTTGGGCTTTGTTGGGTTCCTAATGGGTTTTATGGTGGTTGGGAGTGGACTTTGGGTTTTGGAGAACATCAGTGTGGTGTTTTTACCGTGCTGGGCAGCTAAACCCCACAACCGCTCTCTCACTCCCCCTCCTTTAGATGAGGAGGGGGAGAAGTAAAGCAAAGAACAACTCACGGGTTGAGATAAGGATAATTATTTAAGGGGAAATAATTATAATAATTAAATAAAGACTACCATGAACTAAACAATTTAACTAAGGGGAAGTAAAAGGGAAAAGGGGAACAAGGGAGGAAAACAAACAAACAAAATAAATGAAAGCTATATGGAAGTGCAGAGGAAAGAAATTACTCTCTACTTCCCACAAATGAGCGATGATTGACCACGTCCTTGAAGCAAGGCCTCAACGCACGCAGCCGGTGTTCGAGAGGAGGACCGAGGTCTTCTCAACGAGAGCCCACCCCTCCCCTCTTCTTCCTGTTTCCTCCTTTTATTGCTGAGTGTGACACCACATGGTATGGAATATCCCTTTGATTGGTTTAGGTCAGCTGCCATAGTGATGTTTCTCTCCTCACTTTTTGCCCACCCCCTAGGAGGGTTAGAGAAAGGCCCAATGCTGTGCCACTGCTGCTCAGCAGTAGACACAACACTGGTGTGATAACACTGCTGTTCCAGCTACAAGTACAGAGTACGGCACTGTATGGGCTGCTGCCGGGAAAGTTAACATTCCAGCCAGACCCAGTACAATCAGGTAGGTTTAGGGTGGTTTTGGGGTGGATCTATGATTTTGGGGATTTTCTTTCGTTTTTGGGCGTGATCCTATTCTTTTTGGGGGTGTTTGTGACGTGTTTTATGGTCTCCGTTGGGTTTTGTTGCGTTTTCCGTTGTCATCGTGGTGGAAAATGGTAAATTGTGATTTTTGGAGAACTTCAGGTAGGTTTAGGGGGACTTCTGGGGTGGATTCATGGTATTTGAGTTTTTCTTCTGTTTTTTGGGGTGATCCTGTTCTTTTCTGGGGTGTTTTTGACGTGTTTTTGGGTCTCCGTTGGGTTTCGTTGTGTTGTCAGTCGTCGTTAAGTTCAATGGGAGTGGATTGTGGGGTTTGGAGACGATCAGGTGAGTTTAGGGTGGTTTTGGGGGGAAATTCATGGTATTGGGGTTTTCTCTTCTGATCCAGTTCTTTTTTGGCGTGTTTTTGATGTGTTTTTGGGTCTCCGTTGGGTTTTAGTTGGGTTCTTGTTGGTCATCATGTTGGAAAATTGTAAATTGTGGATTTTGGAGAATATCAGGTAGGTTTAGGGTGGTTTTGGGGTGGATCTATGGTTTTGGGGTTTTCTTCTGTTTTTTTTTTTTTTTTTTTTTTTTTTTTTTTTTTTTTGTGGTGATCGTGTTCTTTTTTGGGGTGTTTTTGACGTGTTTTGGGGTCTCCGTTGCGTTTTACTTGGCTTCTTATTAGTCATCATGGTGGAAAAGTGTAAATTGTGGGTTTTGGAGAACATCAGGTAGGTTTAGGGGGACCTTCGGGGTGGATCTATGGCTTTTGGGATTATCTTTCTGGTTTGGGGTTGATCGCGTTCTTGTTTGGGGTGTTTTTGAAGTGTTTTGTGGTCTCCATTGGATTTCGTTGGGTTCTCGTTGGTCGTTAAGTTCAATGGGAGTGGATTGTGGGTTTTGGAGAAGATCAAGTGAGTTTAGGGTGGTTTGAAGGGAAATTCATGGTATTGGGGTTTTTTCTTCTGATCCAGTTCTTTTTGGGCGTGTTTTTGACGTGTTTTGGGGTCTCCGCTGGGTTTTAGTTGGGTTTTGTTCGTAATCATGTTGGAAAATGGAAAATTCTGGGTTTTGGAGAACACCTGGTAGGTTTAGGATGGTTTTGGGATGGATCTATGGTTTTGTTTTTTTTTTTTTTTTTCTGTTTTTTGGGGGGTTGATCCTGTTCTTTTTTGGGGTGTTTTTGACGTGTTTTGGGGTCTCCGCTGGGTTTTACTTGGCTTCTTATTGGTCATCATGGTGGAAAAGTGTAAATTGTGGGTTTTGGAGAACATCAGGTAGGTTTAGGGGGAATTTTGCGGTGGATCTATGGCTTTTGGGATTTTCTTTCGTTTTTGCGTGTGATCGTGTTCTTTTTTGGGTTGTTTTTGACGTGTTTTGTGGTCTCCGTTGGGTTTTGTTGGGTTTTCCTTTGTCATCATGGTGGAAAAGTGTAAATTGTGGGTTTTGGAGATCATCATGTAGGTTTGGGGGGACTTTTGGGGTGGATCTATGGCTTTTGGGGTTTTCTTTCGTTTTTGGGGGTGATCCTGTTCTTGTTTGGGTTGTTTATGACGTTTTTTGGGGTCTCCGTTGGGTTTCGTTGGGTTTTCCGTTGTCATCATGGTGGAAAATGGTAAATTGTGGGTTTTGGAGAACATCAGGTAGGTTTAGGGGGCCTTTTGGGGTGGATCTATGTCTTTTGGGGTTTACTTCTGTTATTTTGGGATGATCCTGTTCTTTTTTGGGGTGTTTATGCCGTGTTTTGGTGTCTCCGTTGGGCTTTGTTGGGTTCCTAATGGGTTTTATGGTGGTTGGGAGTGGACTTTGGGTTTTGGAGAACATCAGTGTGGTGTTTTTACCGTGCTGGGCAGCTAAACCCCACAACCGCTCTCTCACTCCCCCTCCTTTAGATGAGGAGGGGGAGAAGTAAAGCAAAGAACAACTCACGGGTTGAGATAAGGATAATTATTTAAGGGGAAATAATTATAATAATTAAATAAAGACTACCATGAACTAAACAATTTAACTAAGGGGAAGT
Organism: Aythya marila; assembly: GCF_965140915.1. Lineage (NCBI taxonomy): Eukaryota > Metazoa > Chordata > Aves > Anseriformes > Anatidae > Aythya > Aythya marila. The sequence continues at coordinate 36,855 of NW_028137552.1, forward strand.
AAAAGGGAAAAGGGGAACAAGGGAGGAAAACAAACAAACAAAATAAATGAAAGCTATATGGAAGTGCAGAGGAAAGAAATTACTCTCTACTTCCCACAAATGAGCGATGATTGACCACGTCCTTGAAGCAAGGCCTCAACGCACGCAGCCGGTGTTCGAGAGGAGGACCGAGGTCTTCTCAACGAGAGCCCACCCCTCCCCTCTTCTTCCTGTTTCCTCCTTTTATTGCTGAGTGTGACACCACATGGTATGGAATATCCCTTTGATTGGTTTAGGTCAGCTGCCATAGTGATGTTTCTCTCCTCACTTTTTGCCCACCCCCTAGGAGGGTTAGAGAAAGGCCCAATGCTGTGCCACTGCTGCTCAGCAGTAGACACAACACTGGTGTGATAACACTGCTGTTCCAGCTACAAGTACAGAGTACGGCACTGTATGGGCTGCTGCCGGGAAAGTTAACATTCCAGCCAGACCCAGTACAATCAGGTAGGTTTAGGGTGGTTTTGGGGTGGATCTATGATTTTGGGGATTTTCTTTCGTTTTTGGGCGTGATCCTATTCTTTTTGGGGGTGTTTGTGACGTGTTTTATGGTCTCCGTTGGGTTTTGTTGCGTTTTCCGTTGTCATCGTGGTGGAAAATGGTAAATTGCGATTTTTGGAGAACTTCAGGTAGGTTTAGGGGGACTTCTGGGGTGGATTCATGGTATTTGAGTTTTTCTTCTGTTTTTTGGGGTGATCCTGTTCTTTTCTGGGGTGTTTTTGACGTGTTTTTGGGTCTCCGTTGGGTTTCGTTGTGTTGTCAGTCGTCGTTAAGTTCAATGGGAGTGGATTGTGGGGTTTGGAGACGATCAGGTGAGTTTAGGGTGGTTTTGGGGGGAAATTCATGGTATTGGGGTTTTCTCTTCTGATCCAGTTCTTTTGTGGCGTGTTTTTGATGTGTTTTTGGGTCTCCGTTGTGTTTTAGTTGGGTTCTTGTTGGTCATCATGTTGGAAAATTGTAAATTGTGGGTTTTGGAGAATATCAGGTAGGTTTAGGGTGGTTTTGGGGTGGATCTATGGTTTTGGGGTTTTCTTCTGTTTGGTTTTTTTTTTTTTTTTTTTTTTTTTTTTTTGTGGTGATCGTGTTCTTTTTTGGGGTGTTTTTGACGTGTTTTGGGGTCTCCGTTGCGTTTTACTTGGCTTCTTATTAGTCATCATGGTGGAAAAGTGTAAATTGTGGGTTTTGGAGAACATCAGGTAGGTTTAGGGGGACCTTCGGGGTGGATCTATGGCTTTTGGGATTATCTTTCTGGTTTGGGGTTGATCGCGTTCTTGTTTGGGGTGTTTTTGAAGTGTTTTGTGGTCTCCATTGGATTTCGTTGGCTTCTCGTTGGTCGTTAAGTTCAATGGGAGTGGATTGTGGGTTTTGGAGAAGATCAAGTGAGTTTAGGGTGGTTTGAAGGGAAATTCATGGTATTGGGGTTTTTTCTTCTGATCCAGTTCTTTTTGGGCGTGTTTTTGACGTGTTTTGGGGTCTCCGCTGGGTTTTAGTTGGGTTTTGTTCGTAATCATGTTGGAAAATGGAAAATTCTGGGTTTTGGAGAACACCTGGTAGGTTTAGGATGGTTTTGGGATGGATCTATGGTTTTGTTTTTTTTTTTTTTTCTGTTTTTTGGGGGGTTGATCCTGTTCTTTTTTGGGGTGTTTTTGACGTGTTTTGGGGTCTCCGCTGGGTTTTACTTGGCTTCTTATTAGTCATCATGGTGGAAAAGTGTAAATTGTGGGTTTTGGAGAACATCAGGTAGGTTTAGGGGGAATTTTGCGGTGGATCTATGGCTTTTGGGATTTTCTTTCGTTTTTGCGTGTGATCGTGTTCTTTTTTGGGTTGTTTTTGACGTGTTTTGTGGTCTCCGTTGGGTTTTGTTGGGTTTTCCTTTGTCATCATGGTGGAAAAGTGTAAATTGTGGGTTTTGGAGATCATCATGTAGGTTTGGGGGGACTTTTGGGGTGGATCTATGGCTTTTGGGGTTTTCTTTCGTTTTTGGGGGTGATCCTGTTCTTGTTTGGGTTGTTTATGACGTTTTTTGGGGTCTCCGTTGGGTGTTGTTGGGTTCCTAATGGGTTTTATGGTGGTCGGGAGTGGACTTTGGGATTTGGAGAACATCAGGTAGGTTTAGGGGGACATTTGGGGTGGATCTATGGTTTTGGGGTATTTTCTTCCAGTTTTCTGGGGTGATCCAGTTTTTTTTTTGTGGTGTTTTTGACGTGTTTTGTGGTCTCCGTTAGGTTTTGTTGGGTTCTTGTATTCATCATGGTGAATGGGAGTGAAATGTGGGATTTGGAGAAGATCAGGTGGGTTTAGGGTGGCTTTGTGGGGAACTTCATGGTTTTTGTTTTTTTTTTTTCTTCTTATCCAGTTCTTTTTTGTGGTGTTTTTAACGTTTTTTGGGGTCTCCGTTGGGTTTCGTTGGGTTTTCCGTTGTCATCATGGTGGAAAATGGTAAATTGTGGGTTTTGGAGAACATCAGGTAGGTTTAGGGGGCCTTTTGGGGTGGATCTATGTCTTTTGGGGTTTACTTCTGTTATTTTGGGATGATCCTGTTCTTTTTTGGGGTGTTTATGCCGTGTTTTGGTGTCTCCGTTGGGCTTTGTTGGGTTCCTAATGGGTTTTATGGTGGTTGGGAGTGGACTTTGGGTTTTGGAGAACATCAGTGTGGTGTTTTTACCGTGCTGGGCAGCTAAACCCCACAACCGCTCTCTCACTCCCCCTCCTTTAGATGAGGAGGGGGAGAAGTAAAGCAAAGAACAACTCACGGGTTGAGATAAGGATAATTATTTAAGGGGAAATAATTATAATAATTAAATAAAGACTACCATGAACTAAACAATTTAACTAAGGGGAAGTAAAAGGGAAAAGGGGAACAAGGGAGGAAAACAAACAAACAAAATAAATGAAAGCTATATGGAAGTGCAGAGGAAAGAAATTACTCTCTACTTCCCACAAATGAGCGATGATTGACCACGTCCCGTCCTTGAAGCAAGGCCTCAACGCACGCAGCCGGTGTTCGAGAGGAGGACCGAGGTCTTCTCAACGAGAGCCCACCCCTCCCCTCTTCTTCCTGTTTCCTCCTTTTATTGCTGAGTGTGACACCACATGGTATGGAATATCCCTTTGATTGGTTTAGGTCAGCTGCCATAGTGATGTTTCTCTCCTCACTTTTTGCCCACCCCCTAGGAGGGTTAGAGAAAGGCCCAATGCTGTGCCACTGCTGCTCAGCAGTAGACACAACACTGGTGTGATAACACTGCTGTTCCAGCTACAAGTACAGAGTACGGCACTGTATGGGCTGCTGCCGGGAAAGTTAACATTCCAGCCAGACCCAGTACAATCAGGTAGGTTTAGGGTGGTTTTGGGGTGGATCTATGATTTTGGGGATTTTCTTTCGTTTTTGGGCGTGATCCTATTCTTTTTGGGGGTGTTTGTGACGTGTTTTATGGTCTCCGTTGGGTTTTGTTGCGTTTTCCGTTGTCATCGTGGTGGAAAATGGTAAATTGCGATTTTTGGAGAACTTCAGGTAGGTTTAGGGGGACTTCTGGGGTGGATTCATGGTATTTGAGTTTTTCTTCTGTTTTTTGGGGTGATCCTGTTCTTTTCTGGGGTGTTTTTGACGTGTTTTTGGGTCTCCGTTGGGTTTCGTTGTGTTGTCAGTCGTCGTTAAGTTCAATGGGAGTGGATTGTGGGGTTTGGAGACGATCAGGTGAGTTTAGGGTGGTTTTGGGGGGAAATTCATGGTATTGGGGTTTTCTTTTCTGATCCAGTTTTTTTTTGGCATGTTTTTGATGTGTTTTTGGGTCTCCGTTGGGTTTTAGTTGGGTTCTTGTTGGTCATCATGTTGGAAAATTGTAAATTGTGGGTTTTGGAGAATATCAGGTAGGTTTAGGGTGGTTTTGGGGTGGATCTATGGTTTTGGGGTTTTCTTCTGTTTTTTTTTTTTTTTTTTTTTTTTTTTTTTTTTTTTGTGGTGATCGTGTTCTTTTTTGGGGTGTTTTTGACGTGTTTTGGGGTCTCCGTTGCGTTTTACTTGGCTTCTTATTAGTCATCATGGTGGAAAAGTGTAAATTGTGGGTTTTGGAGAACATCAGGTAGGTTTAGGGGGACCTTCGGGGTGGATCTATGGCTTTTGGGATTATCTTTCTGGTTTGGGGTTGATCGCGTTCTTGTTTGGGGTGTTTTTGAAGTGTTTTGTGGTCTCCATTGGATTTCGTTGGGTTCTCGTTGGTCGTTAAGTTCAATGGGAGTGGATTGTGGGTTTTGGAGAAGATCAAGTGAGTTTAGGGTGGTTTGAAGGGAAATTCATGGTATTGGGGTTTTTTCTTCTGATCCAGTTCTTTTTGGGCGTGTTTTTGACGTGTTTTGGGGTCTCCGCTGGGTTTTAGTTGGGTTTTGTTCGTAATCATGTTGGAAAATGGAAAATTCTGGGTTTTGGAGAACACCTGGTAGGTTTAGGATGGTTTTGGGATGGATCTATGGTTTTTTTTTTTTTTTTTTTTTTTTCTGTTTTTTGGGGGGTTGATCCTGTTCTTTTTTGGGGTGTTTTTGACGTGTTTTGGGGTCTCCGCTGGGTTTTACTTGGCTTCTTATTGGTCATCATGGTGGAAAAGTGTAAATTGTGGGTTTTGGAGAACATCAGGTAGGTTTAGGGGGAATTTTGCGGTGGATCTATGGCTTTTGGGATTTTCTTTCGTTTTTGCGTGTGATCGTGTTCTTTTTTGGGTTGTTTTTGACGTGTTTTGTGGTCTCCGTTGGGTTTTGTTGGGTTTTCCTTTGTCATCATGGTGGAAAAGTGTAAATTGTGGGTTTTGGAGATCATCATGTAGGTTTGGGGGGACTTTTGGGGTGGATCTATGGCTTTTGGGGTTTTCTTTCGTTTTTGGGGGTGATCCTGTTCTTGTTTGGGTTGTTTATGACGTTTTTTGGGGTCTCCGTTGGGTGTTGTTGGGTTCCTAATGGGTTTTATGGTGGTCGGGAGTGGACTTTGGGATTTGGAGAACATCAGGTAGGTTTAGGGGGACATTTGGGGTGGATCTATGGTTTTGGGGTATTTTCTTCCAGTTTTCTGGGGTGATCCTGTTCTTTTTTGTGGTGTTTTTGACGTGTTTTGTGGTCTCCGTTAGGTTTTGTTGGGTTCTTGTATTCATCATGGTGAATGGGAGTGAAATGTGGGATTTGGAGAAGATCAGGTGGGTTTAGGGTGGCTTTGTGGGGAACTTCATGGTTTTTGTTTTTTTTTTTTCTTCTTATCCAGTTCTTTTTTGTGGTGTTTTTAACGTTTTTTGGGGTCTCCGTTGGGTTTCGTTGGGTTTTCCGTTGTCATCATGGTGGAAAATGGTAAATTGTGGGTTTTGGAGAACATCAGGTAGGTTTAGGGGGCCTTTTGGGGTGGATCTATGTCTTTTGGGGTTTACTTCTGTTATTTTGGGATGATCCTGTTCTTTTTTGGGGTGTTTATGCCGTGTTTTGGTGTCTCCGTTGGGCTTTGTTGGGTTCCTAATGGGTTTTATGGTGGTTGGGAGTGGACTTTGGGTTTTGGAGAACATCAGTGTGGTGTTTTTACCGTGCTGGGCAGCTAAACCCCACAACCGCTCTCTCACTCCCCCTCCTTTAGATGAGGAGGGGGAGAAGTAAAGCAAAGAACAACTCACGGGTTGAGATAAGGATAATTATTTAAAGGGAAATAATTATAATAATTAAATAAAGACTACCATGAACTAAACAATTTAACTAAGGGGAAGTAAAAGGGAAAAGGGGAACAAGGGAGGAAAACAAACAAACAAAATAAATGAAAGCTATATGGAAGTGCAGAGGAAAGAAATTACTCTCTACTTCCCACAAATGAGCGATGATTGACCACGTCCTTGAAGCAAGGCCTCAACGCACGCAGCCGGTGTTCGAGAGGAGGACCGAGGTCTTCTCAACGAGAGCCCACCCCTCCCCTCTTCTTCCTGTTTCCTCCTTTTATTGCTGAGTGTGACACCACATGGTATGGAATATCCCTTTGATTGGTTTAGGTCAGCTGCCATAGTGATGTTTCTCTCCTCACTTTTTGCCCACCCCCTAGGAGGGTTAGAGAAAGGCCCAATGCTGTGCCACTGCTGCTCAGCAGTAGACACAACACTGGTGTGATAACACTGCTGTTCCAGCTACAAGTACAGAGTACGGCACTGTATGGGCTGCTGCCGGGAAAGTTAACATTCCAGCCAGACCCAGTACAATCAGGTAGGTTTAGGGTGGTTTTGGGGTGGATCTATGATTTTGGGGATTTTCTTTCGTTTTTGGGCGTGATCCTATTCTTTTTGGGGGTGTTTGTGACGTGTTTTATGGTCTCCGTTGGGTTTTGTTGCGTTTTCCGTTGTCATCGTGGTGGAAAATGGTAAATTGCGATTTTTGGAGAACTTCAGGTAGGTTTAGGGGGACTTCTGGGGTGGATTCATGGTATTTGAGTTTTTCTTCTGTTTTTTGGGGTGATCCTGTTCTTTTCTGGGGTGTTTTTGACGTGTTTTTGGGTCTCCGTTGGGTTTCGTTGTGTTGTCAGTCGTCGTTAAGTTCAATGGGAGTGGATTGTGGGGTTTGGAGACGATCAGGTGAGTTTAGGGTGGTTTTGGGGGGAAATTCATGGTATTGGGGTTTTCTTTTCTGATCCAGTTTTTTTTTGGCATGTTTTTGATGTGTTTTTGGGTCTCCGTTGGGTTTTAGTTGGGTTCTTGTTGGTCATCATGTTGGAAAATTGTAAATTGTGGGTTTTGGAGAATATCAGGTAGGTTTAGGGTGGTTTTGGGGTGGATCTATGGTTTTGGGGTTTTCTTCTGTTTTTTTTTTTTTTTTTTTTTTTTTTTTTTTTTTTTTGTGGTGATCGTGTTCTTTTTTGGGGTGTTTTTGACGTGTTTTGGGGTCTCCGTTGCGTTTTACTTGGCTTCTTATTAGTCATCATGGTGGAAAAGTGTAAATTGTGGGTTTTGGAGAACATCAGGTAGGTTTAGGGGGACCTTCGGGGTGGATCTATGGCTTTTGGGATTATCTTTCTGGTTTGGGGTTGATCGCGTTCTTGTTTGGGGTGTTTTTGAAGTGTTTTGTGGTCTCCATTGGATTTCGTTGGGTTCTCGTTGGTCGTTAAGTTCAATGGGAGTGGATTGTGGGTTTTGGAGAAGATCAAGTGAGTTTAGGGTGGTTTGAAGGGAAATTCATGGTATTGGGGTTTTTTCTTCTGATCCAGTTCTTTTTGGGCGTGTTTTTGACGTGTTTTGGGGTCTCCGCTGGGTTTTAGTTGGGTTTTGTTCGTAATCATGTTGGAAAATGGAAAATTCTGGGTTTTGGAGAACACCTGGTAGGTTTAGGATGGTTTTGGGATGGATCTATGGTTTTGTTTTTTTTTTTTTTCTGTTTTTTGGGGGGTTGATCCTGTTCTTTTTTGGGGTGTTTTTGACGTGTTTTGGGGTCTCCGCTGGGTTTTACTTGGCTTCTTATTGGTCATCATGGTGGAAAAGTGTAAATTGTGGGTTTTGGAGAACATCAGGTAGGTTTAGGGGGAATTTTGCGGTGGATCTATGGCTTTTGGGATTTTCTTTCGTTTTTGCGTGTGATCGTGTTCTTTTTTGGGTTGTTTTTGACGTGTTTTGTGGTCTCCGTTGGGTTTTGTTGGGTTTTCCTTTGTCATCATGGTGGAAAAGTGTAAATTGTGGGTTTTGGAGATCATCATGTAGGTTTGGGGGGACTTTTGGGGTGGATCTATGGCTTTTGGGGTTTTCTTTCGTTTTTGGGGGTGATCCTGTTCTTGTTTGGGTTGTTTATGACGTTTTTTGGGGTCTCCGTTGGGTGTTGTTGGGTTCCTAATGGGTTTTATGGTGGTCGGGAGTGGACTTTGGGATTTGGAGAACATCAGGTAGGTTTAGGGGGACATTTGGGGTGGATCTATGGTTTTGGGGTATTTTCTTCCAGTTTTCTGGGGTGATCCTGTTCTTTTTTGTGGTGTTTTTGACGTGTTTTGTGGTCTCCGTTAGGTTTTGTTGGGTTCTTGTATTCATCATGGTGAATGGGAGTGAAATGTGGGATTTGGAGAAGATCAGGTGGGTTTAGGGTGGCTTTGTGGGGAACTTCATGGTTTTTGTTTTTTTTTTTTCTTCTTATCCAGTTCTTTTTTGTGGTGTTTTTAACGTTTTTTGGGGTCTCCGTTGGGTTTCGTTGGGTTTTCCGTTGTCATCATGGTGGAAAATGGTAAATTGTGGGTTTTGGAGAACATCAGGTAGGTTTAGGGGGCCTTTTGGGGTGGATCTATGTCTTTTGGGGTTTACTTCTGTTATTTTGGGATGATCCTGTTCTTTTTTGGGGTGTTTATGCCGTGTTTTGGTGTCTCCGTTGGGCTTTGTTGGGTTCCTAATGGGTTTTATGGTGGTTGGGAGTGGACTTTGGGTTTTGGAGAACATCAGTGTGGTGTTTTTACCGTGCTGGGCAGCTAAACCCCACAACCGCTCTCTCACTCCCCCTCCTTTAGATGAGGAGGGGGAGAAGTAAAGCAAAGAACAACTCACGGGTTGAGATAAGGATAATTATTTAAGGGGAAATAATTATAATAATTAAATAAAGACTACCATGAACTAAACAATTTAACTAAGGGGAAGTAAAAGGGAAAAGGGGAACAAGGGAGGAAAACAAACAAACAAAATAAATGAAAGCTATATGGAAGTGCAGAGGAAAGAAATTACTCTCTACTTCCCACAAATGAGCGATGATTGACCACGTCCTTGAAGCAAGGCCTCAACGCACGCAGCCGGTGTTCGAGAGGAGGACCGAGGTCTTCTCAACGAGAGCCCACCCCTCCCCTCTTCTTCCTGTTTCCTCCTTTTATTGCTGAGTGTGACACCACATGGTATGGAATATCCCTTTGATTGGTTTAGGTCAGCTGCCATAGTGATGTTTCTCTCCTCACTTTTTGCCCACCCCCTAGGAGGGTTAGAGAAAGGCCCAATGCTGTGCCACTGCTGCTCAGCAGTAGACACAACACTGGTGTGATAACACTGCTGTTCCAGCTACAAGTACAGAGTACGGCACTGTATGGGCTGCTGCCGGGAAAGTTAACATTCCAGCCAGACCCAGTACAATCAGGTAGGTTTAGGGTGGTTTTGGGGTGGATCTATGATTTTGGGGATTTTCTTTCGTTTTTGGGCGTGATCCTATTCTTTTTGGGGGTGTTTGTGACGTGTTTTATGGTCTCCGTTGGGTTTTGTTGCGTTTTCCGTTGTCATCGTGGTGGAAAATGGTAAATTGTGATTTTTGGAGAACTTCAGGTAGGTTTAGGGGGACTTCTGGGGTGGATTCATGGTATTTGAGTTTTTCTTCTGTTTTTTGGGGTGATCCTGTTCTTTTCTGGGGTGTTTTTGACGTGTTTTTGGGTCTCCGTTGGGTTTCGTTGTGTTGTCAGTCGTCGTTAAGTTCAATGGGAGTGGATTGTGGGGTTTGGAGACGATCAGGTGAGTTTAGGGTGGTTTTGGGGGGAAATTCATGGTATTGGGGTTTTCTCTTCTGATCCAGTTCTTTTTTGGCGTGTTTTTGATGTGTTTTTGGGTCTCCGTTGGGTTTTAGTTGGGTTCTTGTTGGTCATCATGTTGGAAAATTGTAAATTGTGGATTTTGGAGAATATCAGGTAGGTTTAGGGTGGTTTTGGGGTGGATCTATGGTTTTGGGGTTTTCTTCTGTTTTTTTTTTTTTTTTTTTTTTTTTTTTTTTTGTGGTGATCGTGTTCTTTTTTGGGGTGTTTTTGACGTGTTTTGGGGTCTCCGTTGCGTTTTACTTGGCTTCTTATTAGTCATCATGGTGGAAAAGTGTAAATTGTGGGTTTTGGAGAACATCAGGTAGGTTTAGGGGGACCTTCGGGGTGGATCTATGGCTTTTGGGATTATCTTTCTGGTTTGGGGTTGATCGCGTTCTTGTTTGGGGTGTTTTTGAAGTGTTTTGTGGTCTCCATTGGATTTCGTTGGGTTCTCGTTGGTCGTTAAGTTCAATGGGAGTGGATTGTGGGTTTTGGAGAAGATCAAGTGAGTTTAGGGTGGTTTGAAGGGAAATTCATGGTATTGGGGTTTTTTCTTCTGATCCAGTTCTTTTTGGGCGTGTTTTTGACGTGTTTTGGGGTCTCCGCTGGGTTTTAGTTGGGTTTTGTTCGTAATCATGTTGGAAAATGGAAAATTCTGGGTTTTGGAGAACACCTGGTAGGTTTAGGATGGTTTTGGGATGGATCTATGGTTTTTTTTTTTTTTTTTTTTTTTTCTGTTTTTTGGGGGGTTGATCCTGTTCTTTTTTGGGGTGTTTTTGACGTGTTTTGGGGTCTCCGCTGGGTTTTACTTGGCTTCTTATTGGTCATCATGGTGGAAAAGTGTAAATTGTGGGTTTTGGAGAACATCAGGTAGGTTTAGGGGGAATTTTGCGGTGGATCTATGGCTTTTGGGATTTTCTTTCGTTTTTGCGTGTGATCGTGTTCTTTTTTGGGTTGTTTTTGACGTGTTTTGTGGTCTCCGTTGGGTTTTGTTGGGTTTTCCTTTGTCATCATGGTGGAAAAGTGTAAATTGTGGGTTTTGGAGATCATCATGTAGGTTTGGGGGGACTTTTGGGGTGGATCTATGGCTTTTGGGGTTTTCTTTCGTTTTTGGGGGTGATCCTGTTCTTGTTTGGGTTGTTTATGACGTTTTTTGGGGTCTCCGTTGGGTGTTGTTGGGTTCCTAATGGGTTTTATGGTGGTCGGGAGTGGACTTTGGGATTTGGAGAACATCAGGTAGGTTTAGGGGGACATTTGGGGTGGATCTATGGTTTTGGGGTATTTTCTTCCAGTTTTCTGGGGTGATCCTGTTCTTTTTTGTGGTGTTTTTGACGTGTTTTGTGGTCTCCGTTAGGTTTTGTTGGGTTCTTGTATTCATCATGGTGAATGGGAGTGAAATGTGGGATTTGGAGAAGATCAGGTGGGTTTAGGGTGGCTTTGTGGGGAAATTCATGGTTTTTGTTTTTTTTTTTTTCTTCTTATCCAGTTCTTTTTTGTGGTGTTTTTAACGTTTTTTGGGGTCTCCGTTGGGTTTCGTTGGGTTTTCCGTTGTCATCATGGTGGAAAATGGTAAATTGTGGGTTTTGGAGAACATCAGGTAGGTTTAGGGGGCCTTTTGGGGTGGATCTATGTCTTTTGGGGTTTACTTCTGTTATTTTGGGATGATCCTGTTCTTTTTTGGGGTGTTTATGCCGTGTTTTGGTGTCTCCGTTGGGCTTTGTTGGGTTCCTAATGGGTTTTATGGTGGTTGGGAGTGGACTTTGGGTTTTGGAGAACATCAGTGTGGTGTTTTTACCGTGCTGGGCAGCTAAACCCCACAACCGCTCTCTCACTCCCCCTCCTTTAGATGAGGAGGGGGAGAAGTAAAGCAAAGAACAACTCACGGGTTGAGATAAGGATAATTATTTAAAGGGAAATAATTATAATAATTAAATAAAGACTACCATGAACTAAACAATTTAACTAAGGGGAAGTAAAAGGGAAAAGGGGAACAAGGGAGGAAAACAAACAAACAAAATAAATGAAAGCTATATGGAAGTGCAGAGGAAAGAAATTACTCTCTACTTCCCACAAATGAGCGATGATTGACCACGTCCCGTCCTTGAAGCAAGGCCTCAACGCACGCAGCCGGTGTTCGAGAGGAGGACCGAGGTCTTCTCAACGAGAGCCCACCCCTCCCCTCTTCTTCCTGTTTCCTCCTTTTATTGCTGAGTGTGACACCACATGGTATGGAATATCCCTTTGATTGGTTTAGGTCAGCTGCCATAGTGATGTTTCTCTCCTCACTTTTTGCCCACCCCCTAGGAGGGTTAGAGAAAGGCCCAATGCTGTGCCACTGCTGCTCAGCAGTAGACACAACACTGGTGTGATAACACTGCTGTTCCAGCTACAAGTACAGAGTACGGCACTGTATGGGCTGCTGCCGGGAAAGTTAACATTCCAGCCAGACCCAGTACAATCAGGTAGGTTTAGGGTGGTTTTGGGGTGGATCTATGATTTTGGGGATTTTCTTTCGTTTTTGGGCGTGATCCTATTCTTTTTGGGGGTGTTTGTGACGTGTTTTATGGTCTCCGTTGGGTTTTGTTGCGTTTTCCGTTGTCATCGTGGTGGAAAATGGTAAATTGTGATTTTTGGAGAACTTCAGGTAGGTTTAGGGGGACTTCTGGGGTGGATTCATGGTATTTGAGTTTTTCTTCTGTTTTTTGGGGTGATCCTGTTCTTTTCTGGGGTGTTTTTGACGTGTTTTTGGGTCTCCGTTGGGTTTCGTTGTGTTGTCAGTCGTCGTTAAGTTCAATGGGAGTGGATTGTGGGGTTTGGAGACGATCAGGTGAGTTTAGGGTGGTTTTGGGGGGAAATTCATGGTATTGGGGTTTTCTCTTCTGATCCAGTTCTTTTGTGGCGTGTTTTTGATGTGTTTTTGGGTCTCCGTTGGGTTTTAGTTGGGTTCTTGTTGGTCATCATGTTGGAAAATTGTAAATTGTGGATTTTGGAGAATATCAGGTAGGTTTAGGGTGGTTTTGGGGTGGATCTATGGTTTTGGGGTTTTCTTCTGTTTTTTTTTTTTTTTTTTTTTTTTTTTGTGGTGATCGTGTTCTTTTTTGGGGTGTTTTTGACGTGTTTTGGGGTCTCCGTTGCGTTTTACTTGGCTTCTTATTAGTCATCATGGTGGAAAAGTGTAAATTGTGGGTTTTGGAGAACATCAGGTAGGTTTAGGGGGACCTTCGGGGTGGATCTATGGCTTTTGGGATTATCTTTCTGGTTTGGGGTTGATCGCGTTCTTGTTTGGGGTGTTTTTGAAGTGTTTTGTGGTCTCCATTGGATTTCGTTGGGTTCTCGTTGGTCGTTAAGTTCAATGGGAGTGGATTGTGGGTTTTGGAGAAGATCAAGTGAGTTTAGGGTGGTTTGAAGGGAAATTCATGGTATTGGGGTTTTTTCTTCTGATCCAGTTCTTTTTGGGCGTGTTTTTGACGTGTTTTGGGGTCTCCGCTGGGTTTTAGTTGGGTTTTGTTCGTAATCATGTTGGAAAATGGAAAATTCTGGGTTTTGGAGAACACCTGGTAGGTTTAGGATGGTTTTGGGATGGATCTATGGTTTTGTTTTTTTTTTTTTTTTCTGTTTTTTGGGGGGTTGATCCTGTTCTTTTTTGGGGTGTTTTTGACGTGTTTTGGGGTCTCCGCTGGGTTTTACTTGGCTTCTTATTGGTCATCATGGTGGAAAAGTGTAAATTGTGGGTTTTGGAGAACATCAGGTAGGTTTAGGGGGAATTTTGCGGTGGATCTATGGCTTTTGGGATTTTCTTTCGTTTTTGCGTGTGATCGTGTTCTTTTTTGGGTTGTTTTTGACGTGTTTTGTGGTCTCCGTTGGGTTTTGTTGGGTTTTCCTTTGTCATCATGGTGGAAAAGTGTAAATTGTGGGTTTTGGAGATCATCATGTAGGTTTGGGGGGACTTTTGGGGTGGATCTATGGCTTTTGGGGTTTTCTTTCGTTTTTGGGGGTGATCCTGTTCTTGTTTGGGTTGTTTATGACGTTTTTTGGGGTCTCCGTTGGGTGTTGTTGGGTTCCTAATGGGTTTTATGGTGGTCGGGAGTGGACTTTGGGATTTGGAGAACATCAGGTAGGTTTAGGGGGACATTTGGGGTGGATCTATGGTTTTGGGGTATTTTCTTCCAGTTTTCTGGGGTGATCCTGTTCTTTTTTGTGGTGTTTTTGACGTGTTTTGTGGTCTCCGTTAGGTTTTGTTGGGTTCTTGTATTCATCATGGTGAATGGGAGTGAAATGTGGGATTTGGAGAAGATCAGGTGGGTTTAGGGTGGCTTTGTGGGGAACTTCATGGTTTTTGTTTTTTTTTTTTCTTCTTATCCAGTTCTTTTTTGTGGTGTTTTTAACGTTTTTTGGGGTCTCCGTTGGGTTTCGTTGGGTTTTCCGTTGTCATCATGGTGGAAAATGGTAAATTGTGGGTTTTGGAGAACATCAGGTAGGTTTAGGGGGCCTTTTGGGGTGGATCTATGTCTTTTGGGGTTTACTTCTGTTATTTTGGGATGATCCTGTTCTTTTTTGGGGTGTTTATGCCGTGTTTTGGTGTCTCCGTTGGGCTTTGTTGGGTTCCTAATGGGTTTTATGGTGGTTGGGAGTGGACTTTGGGTTTTGGAGAACATCAGTGTGGTGTTTTTACCGTGCTGGGCAGCTAAACCCCACAACCGCTCTCTCACTCCCCCTCCTTTAGATGAGGAGGGGGAGAAGTAAAGCAAAGAACAACTCACGGGTTGAGATAAGGATAATTATTTAAAGGGAAATAATTATAATAATTAAATAAAGACTACCATGAACTAAACAATTTAACTAAGGGGAAGTAAAAGGGAAAAGGGGAACAAGGGAGGAAAACAAACAAACAAAATAAATGAAAGCTATATGGAAGTGCAGAGGAAAGAAATTACTCTCTACTTCCCACAAATGAGCGATGATTGACCACGTCCTTGAAGCAAGGCCTCAACGCACGCAGCCGGTGTTCGAGAGGAGGACCGAGGTCTTCTCAACGAGAGCCCACCCCTCCCCTCTTCTTCCTGTTTCCTCCTTTTATTGCTGAGTGTGACACCACATGGTATGGAATATCCCTTTGATTGGTTTAGGTCAGCTGCCATAGTGATGTTTCTCTCCTCACTTTTTGCCCACCCCCTAGGAGGGTTAGAGAAAGGCCCAATGCTGTGCCACTGCTGCTCAGCAGTAGACACAACACTGGTGTGATAACACTGCTGTTCCAGCTACAAGTACAGAGTACGGCACTGTATGGGCTGCTGCCGGGAAAGTTAACATTCCAGCCAGACCCAGTACAATCAGGTAGGTTTAGGGTGGTTTTGGGGTGGATCTATGATTTTGGGGATTTTCTTTCGTTTTTGGGCGTGATCCTATTCTTTTTGGGGGTGTTTGTGACGTGTTTTATGGTCTCCGTTGGGTTTTGTTGCGTTTTCCGTTGTCATCGTGGTGGAAAATGGTAAATTGCGATTTTTGGAGAACTTCAGGTAGGTTTAGGGGGACTTCTGGGGTGGATTCATGGTATTTGAGTTTTTCTTCTGTTTTTTGGGGTGATCCTGTTCTTTTCTGGGGTGTTTTTGACGTGTTTTTGGGTCTCCGTTGGGTTTCGTTGTGTTGTCAGTCGTCGTTAAGTTCAATGGGAGCGGATTGTGGGGTTTGGAGACGATCAGGTGAGTTTAGGGTGGTTTTGGGGGGAAATTCATGGTATTGGGGTTTTCTCTTCTGATCCAGTTCTTTTTTGGCGTGTTTTTGATGTGTTTTTGGGTCTCCGTTGGGTTTTAGTTGGGTTCTTGTTGGTCATCATGTTGGAAAATTGTAAATTGTGGGTTTTGGAGAATATCAGGTAGGTTTAGGGTGGTTTTGGGGTGGATCTATGGTTTTGGGGTTTTCTTCTGTTTTTTTTTTTTTTTTTTTTTTTTTTTGTGGTGATCGTGTTCTTTTTTGGGGTGTTTTTGACGTGTTTTGGGGTCTCCGTTGCGTTTTACTTGGCTTCTTATTAGTCATCATGGTGGAAAAGTGTAAATTGTGGGTTTTGGAGAACATCAGGTAGGTTTAGGGGGACCTTCGGGGTGGATCTATGGCTTTTGGGATTATCTTTCTGGTTTGGGGTTGATCGCGTTCTTGTTTGGGGTGTTTTTGAAGTGTTTTGTGGTCTCCATTGGATTTCGTTGGGTTCTCGTTGGTCGTTAAGTTCAATGGGAGTGGATTGTGGGTTTTGGAGAAGATCAAGTGAGTTTAGGGTGGTTTGAAGGGAAATTCATGGTATTGGGGTTTTTTCTTCTGATCCAGTTCTTTTTGGGCGTGTTTTTGACGTGTTTTGGGGTCTCCGCTGGGTTTTAGTTGGGTTTTGTTCGTAATCATGTTGGAAAATGGAAAATTCTGGGTTTTGGAGAACACCTGGTAGGTTTAGGATGGTTTTGGGATGGATCTATGGTTTTTTTTTTTTTTTTTTTTTTCTGTTTTTTGGGGGGTTGATCCTGTTCTTTTTTGGGGTGTTTTTGACGTGTTTTGGGGTCTCCGCTGGGTTTTACTTGGCTTCTTATTGGTCATCATGGTGGAAAAGTGTAAATTGTGGGTTTTGGAGAACATCAGGTAGGTTTAGGGGGAATTTTGCGGTGGATCTATGGCTTTTGGGATTTTCTTTCGTTTTTGCGTGTGATCGTGTTCTTTTTTGGGTTGTTTTTGACGTGTTTTGTGGTCTCCGTTGGGTTTTGTTGGGTTTTCCTTTGTCATCATGGTGGAAAAGTGTAAATTGTGGGTTTTGGAGATCATCATGTAGGTTTGGGGGGACTTTTGGGGTGGATCTATGGCTTTTGGGGTTTTCTTTCGTTTTTGGGGGTGATCCTGTTCTTGTTTGGGTTGTTTATGACGTTTTTTGGGGTCTCCGTTGGGTGTTGTTGGGTTCCTAATGGGTTTTATGGTGGTCGGGAGTGGACTTTGGGATTTGGAGAACATCAGGTAGGTTTAGGGGGACATTTGGGGTGGATCTATGGTTTTGGGGTATTTTCTTCCAGTTTTCTGGGGTGATCCTGTTCTTTTTTGTGGTGTTTTTGACGTGTTTTGTGGTCTCCGTTAGGTTTTGTTGGGTTCTTGTATTCATCATGGTGAATGGGAGTGAAATGTGGGATTTGGAGAAGATCAGGTGGGTTTAGGGTGGCTTTGTGGGGAACTTCATGGTTTTTGTTTTTTTTTTTTCTTCTTATCCAGTTCTTTTTTGTGGTGTTTTTAACGTTTTTTGGGGTCTCCGTTGGGTTTCGTTGGGTTTTCCGTTGTCATCATGGTGGAAAATGGTAAATTGTGGGTTTTGGAGAACATCAGGTAGGTTTAGGGGGCCTTTTGGGGTGGATCTATGTCTTTTGGGGTTTACTTCTGTTATTTTGGGATGATCCTGTTCTTTTTTGGGGTGTTTATGCCGTGTTTTGGTGTCTCCGTTGGGCTTTGTTGGGTTCCTAATGGGTTTTATGGTGGTTGGGAGTGGACTTTGGGTTTTGGAGAACATCAGTGTGGTGTTTTTACCGTGCTGGGCAGCTAAACCCCACAACCGCTCTCTCACTCCCCCTCCTTTAGATGAGGAGGGGGAGAAGTAAAGCAAAGAACAACTCACGGGTTGAGATAAGGATAATTATTTAAAGGGAAATAATTATAATAATTAAATAAAGACTACCATGAACTAAACAATTTAACTAAGGGGAAGTAAAAGGGAAAAGGGGAACAAGGGAGGAAAACAAACAAACAAAATAAATGAAAGCTATATGGAAGTGCAGAGGAAAGAAATTACTCTCTACTTCCCACAAATGAGCGATGATTGACCACGTCCTTGAAGCAAGGCCTCAACGCACGCAGCCGGTGTTCGAGAGGAGGACCGAGGTCTTCTCAACGAGAGCCCACCCCTCCCCTCTTCTTCCTGTTTCCTCCTTTTATTGCTGAGTGTGACACCACATGGTATGGAATATCCCTTTGATTGGTTTAGGTCAGCTGCCATAGTGATGTTTCTCTCCTCACTTTTTGCCCACCCCCTAGGAGGGTTAGAGAAAGGCCCAATGCTGTGCCACTGCTGCTCAGCAGTAGACACAACACTGGTGTGATAACACTGCTGTTCCAGCTACAAGTACAGAGTACGGCACTGTATGGGCTGCTGCCGGGAAAGTTAACATTCCAGCCAGACCCAGTACAATCAGGTAGGTTTAGGGTGGTTTTGGGGTGGATCTATGATTTTGGGGATTTTCTTTCGTTTTTGGGCGTGATCCTATTCTTTTTGGGGGTGTTTGTGACGTGTTTTATGGTCTCCGTTGGGTTTTGTTGCGTTTTCCGTTGTCATCGTGGTGGAAAATGGTAAATTGCGATTTTTGGAGAACTTCAGGTAGGTTTAGGGGGACTTCTGGGGTGGATTCATGGTATTTGAGTTTTTCTTCTGTTTTTTGGGGTGATCCTGTTCTTTTCTGGGGTGTTTTTGACGTGTTTTTGGGTCTCCGTTGGGTTTCGTTGTGTTGTCAGTCGTCGTTAAGTTCAATGGGAGCGGATTGTGGGGTTTGGAGACGATCAGGTGAGTTTAGGGTGGTTTTGGGGGGAAATTCATGGTATTGGGGTTTTCTCTTCTGATCCAGTTCTTTTTTGGCGTGTTTTTGATGTGTTTTTGGGTCTCCGTTGGGTTTTAGTTGGGTTCTTGTTGGTCATCATGTTGGAAAATTGTAAATTGTGGGTTTTGGAGAATATCAGGTAGGTTTAGGGTGGTTTTGGGGTGGATCTATGGTTTTGGGGTTTTCTTCTGTTTTTTTTTTTTTTTTTTTTTTTTTTTTTTTTTTTTTTTTGTGGTGATCGTGTTCTTTTTTGGGGTGTTTTTGACGTGTTTTGGGGTCTCCGTTGCGTTTTACTTGGCTTCTTATTAGTCATCATGGTGGAAAAGTGTAAATTGTGGGTTTTGGAGAACATCAGGTAGGTTTAGGGGGACCTTCGGGGTGGATCTATGGCTTTTGGGATTATCTTTCTGGTTTGGGGTTGATCGCGTTCTTGTTTGGGGTGTTTTTGAAGTGTTTTGTGGTCTCCATTGGATTTCGTTGGGTTCTCGTTGGTCGTTAAGTTCAATGGGAGTGGATTGTGGGTTTTGGAGAAGATCAAGTGAGTTTAGGGTGGTTTGAAGGGAAATTCATGGTATTGGGGTTTTTTCTTCTGATCCAGTTCTTTTTGGGCGTGTTTTTGACGTGTTTTGGGGTCTCCGCTGGGTTTTAGTTGGGTTTTGTTCGTAATCATGTTGGAAAATGGAAAATTCTGGGTTTTGGAGAACACCTGGTAGGTTTAGGATGGTTTTGGGATGGATCTATGGTTTTTTTTTTTTTTTTTTTTTTTTCTGTTTTTTGGGGGGTTGATCCTGTTCTTTTTTGGGGTGTTTTTGACGTGTTTTGGGGTCTCCGCTGGGTTTTACTTGGCTTCTTATTGGTCATCATGGTGGAAAAGTGTAAATTGTGGGTTTTGGAGAACATCAGGTAGGTTTAGGGGGAATTTTGCGGTGGATCTATGGCTTTTGGGATTTTCTTTCGTTTTTGCGTGTGATCGTGTTCTTTTTTGGGTTGTTTTTGACGTGTTTTGTGGTCTCCGTTGGGTTTTGTTGGGTTTTCCTTTGTCATCATGGTGGAAAAGTGTAAATTGTGGGTTTTGGAGATCATCATGTAGGTTTGGGGGGACTTTTGGGGTGGATCTATGGCTTTTGGGGTTTTCTTTCGTTTTTGGGGGTGATCCTGTTCTTGTTTGGGTTGTTTATGACGTTTTTTGGGGTCTCCGTTGGGTGTTGTTGGGTTCCTAATGGGTTTTATGGTGGTCGGGAGTGGACTTTGGGATTTGGAGAACATCAGGTAGGTTTAGGGGGACATTTGGGGTGGATCTATGGTTTTGGGGTATTTTCTTCCAGTTTTCTGGGGTGATCCTGTTCTTTTTTGTGGTGTTTTTGACGTGTTTTGTGGTCTCCGTTAGGTTTTGTTGGGTTCTTGTATTCATCATGGTGAATGGGAGTGAAATGTGGGATTTGGAGAAGATCAGGTGGGTTTAGGGTGGCTTTGTGGGGAACTTCATGGTTTTTGTTTTTTTTTTTTCTTCTTATCCAGTTCTTTTTTGTGGTGTTTTTAACGTTTTTTGGGGTCTCCGTTGGGTTTCGTTGGGTTTTCCGTTGTCATCATGGTGGAAAATGGTAAATTGTGGGTTTTGGAGAACATCAGGTAGGTTTAGGGGGCCTTTTGGGGTGGATCTATGTCTTTTGGGGTTTACTTCTGTTATTTTGGGATGATCCTGTTCTTTTTTGGGGTGTTTATGCCGTGTTTTGGTGTCTCCGTTGGGCTTTGTTGGGTTCCTAATGGGTTTTATGGTGGTTGGGAGTGGACTTTGGGTTTTGGAGAACATCAGTGTGGTGTTTTTACCGTGCTGGGCAGCTAAACCCCACAACCGCTCTCTCACTCCCCCTCCTTTAGATGAGGAGGGGGAGAAGTAAAGCAAAGAACAACTCACGGGTTGAGATAAGGATAATTATTTAAGGGGAAATAATTATAATAATTAAATAAAGACTACCATGAACTAAACAATTTAACTAAGGGGAAGTAAAAGGGAAAAGGGGAACAAGGGAGGAAAACAAACAAACAAAATAAATGAAAGCTATATGGAAGTGCAGAGGAAAGAAATTACTCTCTACTTCCCACAAATGAGCGATGATTGACCACGTCCCGTCCTTGAAGCAAGGCCTCAACGCACGCAGCCGGTGTTCGAGAGGAGGACCGAGGTCTTCTCAACGAGAGCCCACCCCTCCCCTCTTCTTCCTGTTTCCTCCTTTTATTGCTGAGTGTGACACCACATGGTATGGAATATCCCTTTGATTGGTTTAGGTCAGCTGCCATAGTGATGTTTCTCTCCTCACTTTTTGCCCACCCCCTAGGAGGGTTAGAGAAAGGCCCAATGCTGTGCCACTGCTGCTCAGCAGTAGACACAACACTGGTGTGATAACACTGCTGTTCCAGCTACAAGTACAGAGTACGGCACTGTATGGGCTGCTGCCGGGAAAGTTAACATTCCAGCCAGACCCAGTACAATCAGGTAGGTTTAGGGTGGTTTTGGGGTGGATCTATGATTTTGGGGATTTTCTTTCGGTTTTGGGCGTGATCCTATTCTTTTTGGGGGTGTTTGTGACGTGTTTTATGGTCTCCGTTGGGTTTTGTTGCGTTTTCCGTTGTCATCGTGGTGGAAAATGGTAAATTGCGATTTTTGGAGAACTTCAGGTAGGTTTAGGGGGACTTCTGGGGTGGATTCATGGTATTTGAGTTTTTCTTCTGTTTTTTGGGGTGATCCTGTTCTTTTCTGGGGTGTTTTTGACGTGTTTTTGGGTCTCCGTTGGGTTTCGTTGTGTTGTCAGTCGTCGTTAAGTTCAATGGGAGCGGATTGTGGGGTTTGGAGACGATCAGGTGAGTTTAGGGTGGTTTTGGGGGGAAATTCATGGTATTGGGGTTTTCTCTTCTGATCCAGTTCTTTTTTGGCGTGTTTTTGATGTGTTTTTGGGTCTCCGTTGGGTTTTAGTTGGGTTCTTGTTGGTCATCATGTTGGAAAATTGTAAATTGTGGGTTTTGGAGAATATCAGGTAGGTTTAGGGTGGTTTTGGGGTGGATCTATGGTTTTGGGGTTTTCTTCTTTTTTTTTTTTTTTTTTGTGGTGATCGTGTTCTTTTTTGGGGTGTTTTTGACGTGTTTTGGGGTCTCCGTTGCGTTTTACTTGGCTTCTTATTAGTCATCATGGTGGAAAAGTGTAAATTGTGGGTTTTGGAGAACATCAGGTAGGTTTAGGGGGACCTTCGGGGTGGATCTATGGCTTTTGGGATTATCTTTCTGGTTTGGGGTTGATCGCGTTCTTGTTTGGGGTGTTTTTGAAGTGTTTTGTGGTCTCCATTGGATTTCGTTGGGTTCTCGTTGGTCGTTAAGTTCAATGGGAGTGGATTGTGGGTTTTGGAGAAGATCAAGTGAGTTTAGGGTGGTTTGAAGGGAAATTCATGGTATTGGGTTTTTTTCTTCTGATCCAGTTCTTTTTGGGCGTGTTTTTGACGTGTTTTGGGGTCTCCGCTGGGTTTTAGTTGGGTTTTGTTCGTAATCATGTTGGAAAATGGAAAATTCTGGGTTTTGGAGAACACCTGGTAGGTTTAGGATGGTTTTGGGATGGATCTATGGTTTTGTTTTTTTTTTTTTTCTGTTTTTTGGGGGGTTGATCCTGTTCTTTTTTGGGGTGTTTTTGACGTGTTTTGGGGTCTCCGCTGGGTTTTACTTGGCTTCTTATTGGTCATCATGGTGGAAAAGTGTAAATTGTGGGTTTTGGAGAACATCAGGTAGGTTTAGGGGGAATTTTGCGGTGGATCTATGGCTTTTGGGATTTTCTTTCGTTTTTGCGTGTGATCGTGTTCTTTTTTGGGTTGTTTTTGACGTGTTTTGTGGTCTCCGTTGGGTTTTGTTGGGTTTTCCTTTGTCATCATGGTGGAAAAGTGTAAATTGTGGGTTTTGGAGATCATCATGTAGGTTTGGGGGGACTTTTGGGGTGGATCTATGGCTTTTGGGGTTTTCTTTCGTTTTTGGGGGTGATCCTGTTCTTGTTTGGGTTGTTTATGACGTTTTTTGGGGTCTCCGTTGGGTGTTGTTGGGTTCCTAATGGGTTTTATGGTGGTCGGGAGTGGACTTTGGGATTTGGAGAACATCAGGTAGGTTTAGGGGGACATTTGGGGTGGATCTATGGTTTTGGGGTATTTTCTTCCAGTTTTCTGGGGTGATCCTGTTCTTTTTTGTGGTGTTTTTGACGTGTTTTGTGGTCTCCGTTAGGTTTTGTTGGGTTCTTGTATTCATCATGGTGAATGGGAGTGAAATGTGGGATTTGGAGAAGATCAGGTGGGTTTAGGGTGGCTTTGTGGGGAACTTCATGGTTTTTTTTTTTCTTCTTATCCAGTTCTTTTTTGTGGTGTTTTTAACGTTTTTTGGGGTCTCCGTTGGGTTTCGTTGGGTTTTCCGTTGTCATCATGGTGGAAAATGGTAAATTGTGGGTTTTGGAGAACATCAGGTAGGTTTAGGGGGCCTTTTGGGGTGGATCTATGTCTTTTGGGGTTTACTTCTGTTATTTTGGGATGATCCTGTTCTTTTTTGGGGTGTTTATGCCGTGTTTTGGTGTCTCCGTTGGGCTTTGTTGGGTTCCTAATGGGTTTTATGGTGGTTGGGAGTGGACTTTGGGTTTTGGAGAACATCAGTGTGGTGTTTTTACCGTGCTGGGCAGCTAAACCCCACAACCGCTCTCTCACTCCCCCTCCTTTAGATGAGGAGGGGGAGAAGTAAAGCAAAGAACAACTCACGGGTTGAGATAAGGATAATTATTTAAAGGGAAATAATTATAATAATTAAATAAAGACTACCATGAACTAAACAATTTAACTAAGGGGAAGTAAAAGGGAAAAGGGGAACAAGGGAGGAAAACAAACAAACAAAATAAATGAAAGCTATATGGAAGTGCGGAGGAAAGAAATTACTCTCTACTTCCCACAAATGAGCGATGATTGACCACGTCCCGTCCTTGAAGCAAGGCCTCAACGCACGCAGCCGGTGTTCGAGAGGAGGACCGAGGTCTTCTCAACGAGAGCCCACCCCTCCCCTCTTCTTCCTGTTTCCTCCTTTTATTGCTGAGTGTGACACCACATGGTATGGAATATCCCTTTGATTGGTTTAGGTCAGCTGCCATAGTGATGTTTCTCTCCTCACTTTTTGCCCACCCCCTAGGAGGGTTAGAGAAAGGCCCAATGCTGTGCCACTGCTGCTCAGCAGTAGACACAACACTGGTGTGATAACACTGCTGTTCCAGCTACAAGTACAGAGTACGGCACTGTATGGGCTGCTGCCGGGAAAGTTAACATTCCAGCCAGACCCAGTACAATCAGGTAGGTTTAGGGTGGTTTTGGGGTGGATCTATGATTTTGGGGATTTTCTTTCGTTTTTGGGCGTGATCCTATTCTTTTTGGGGGTGTTTGTGACGTGTTTTATGGTCTCCGTTGGGTTTTGTTGCGTTTTCCGTTGTCATCGTGGTGGAAAATGGTAAATTGTGATTTTTGGAGAACTTCAGGTAGGTTTAGGGGGACTTCTGGGGTGGATTCATGGTATTTGAGTTTTTCTTCTGTTTTTTGGGGTGATCCTGTTCTTTTCTGGGGTGTTTTTGACGTGTTTTTGGGTCTCCGTTGGGTTTCGTTGTGTTGTCAGTCGTCGTTAAGTTCAATGGGAGTGGATTGTGGGGTTTGGAGACGATCAGGTGAGTTTAGGGTGGTTTTGGGGGGAAATTCATGGTATTGGGGTTTTCTCTTCTGATCCAGTTCTTTTGTGGCGTGTTTTTGATGTGTTTTTGGGTCTCCGTTGGGTTTTAGTTGGGTTCTTGTTGGTCATCATGTTGGAAAATTGTAAATTGTGGTTTTTGGAGAATATCAGGTAGGTTTAGGGTGGTTTTGGGGTGGATCTATGGTTTTGGGGTTTTCTTCTTTTTTTTTTTTTTTTTTGTGGTGATCGTGTTCTTTTTTGGGGTGTTTTTGACGTGTTTTGGGGTCTCCGTTGCGTTTTACTTGGCTTCTTATTAGTCATCATGGTGGAAAAGTGTAAATTGTGGGTTTTGGAGAACATCAGGTAGGTTAAGGGGGACTTTTGGGGTGGATCTATGGCTTTTGGGATTATCTTTCTGGTTTGGGGTTGATCGCGTTCTTGTTTGGGGTGTTTTTGAAGTGTTTTGTGGTCTCCATTGGATTTCGTTGGGTTCTCGTTGGTCGTTAAGTTCAATGGGAGTGGATTGTGGGTTTTGGAGAAGATCAAGTGAGTTTAGGGTGGTTTGAAGGGAAATTCATGGTATTGGGTTTTTTTCTTCTGATCCAGTTCTTTTTGGGCGTGTTTTTGACGTGTTTTGGGGTCTCCGCTGGGTTTTAGTTGGGTTTTGTTCGTAATCATGTTGGAAAATGGAAAATTCTGGGTTTTGGAGAACACCTGGTAGGTTTAGGATGGTTTTGGGATGGATCTATGGTTTTTTTTTTTTTTTTTTTTTTTTTCTGTTTTTTGGGGGGTTGATCCTGTTCTTTTTTGGGGTGTTTTTGACGTGTTTTGGGGTCTCCGCTGGGTTTTACTTGGCTTCTTATTGGTCATCATGGTG
Organism: Aythya marila; assembly: GCF_965140915.1. Classification (NCBI taxonomy): domain Eukaryota; kingdom Metazoa; phylum Chordata; class Aves; order Anseriformes; family Anatidae; genus Aythya; species Aythya marila. Next base: position 61,612 of record NW_028137552.1, read on the forward strand.
GAAAAGTGTAAATTGTGGGTTTTGGAGAACATCAGGTAGGTTTAGGGGGAATTTTGCGGTGGATCTATGGCTTTTGGGATTTTCTTTCGTTTTTGCGTGTGATCGTGTTCTTTTTTGGGTTGTTTTTGACGTGTTTTGTGGTCTCCGTTGGGTTTTGTTGGGTTTTCCTTTGTCATCATGGTGGAAAAGTGTAAATTGTGGGTTTTGGAGATCATCATGTAGGTTTGGGGGGACTTTTGGGGTGGATCTATGGCTTTTGGGGTTTTCTTTCGTTTTTGGGGGTGATCCTGTTCTTGTTTGGGTTGTTTATGACGTTTTTTGGGGTCTCCGTTGGGTGTTGTTGGGTTCCTAATGGGTTTTATGGTGGTCGGGAGTGGACTTTGGGATTTGGAGAACATCAGGTAGGTTTAGGGGGACATTTGGGGTGGATCTATGGTTTTGGGGTATTTTCTTCCAGTTTTCTGGGGTGATCCTGTTCTTTTTTGTGGTGTTTTTGACGTGTTTTGTGGTCTCCGTTAGGTTTTGTTGGGTTCTTGTATTCATCATGGTGAATGGGAGTGAAATGTGGGATTTGGAGAAGATCAGGTGGGTTTAGGGTGGCTTTGTGGGGAACTTCATGGTTTTTTTTTTTCTTCTTATCCAGTTCTTTTTTGTGGTGTTTTTAACGTTTTTTGGGGTCTCCGTTGGGTTTCGTTGGGTTTTCCGTTGTCATCATGGTGGAAAATGGTAAATTGTGGGTTTTGGAGAACATCAGGTAGGTTTAGGGGGCCTTTTGGGGTGGATCTATGTCTTTTGGGGTTTACTTCTGTTATTTTGGGATGATCCTGTTCTTTTTTGGGGTGTTTATGCCGTGTTTTGGTGTCTCCGTTGGGCTTTGTTGGGTTCCTAATGGGTTTTATGGTGGTTGGGAGTGGACTTTGGGTTTTGGAGAACATCAGTGTGGTGTTTTTACCGTGCTGGGCAGCTAAACCCCACAACCGCTCTCTCACTCCCCCTCCTTTAGATGAGGAGGGGGAGAAGTAAAGCAAAGAACAACTCACGGGTTGAGATAAGGATAATTATTTAAAGGGAAATAATTATAATAATTAAATAAAGACTACCATGAACTAAACAATTTAACTAAGGGGAAGTAAAAGGGAAAAGGGGAACAAGGGAGGAAAACAAACAAACAAAATAAATGAAAGCTATATGGAAGTGCGGAGGAAAGAAATTACTCTCTACTTCCCACAAATGAGCGATGATTGACCACGTCCCGTCCTTGAAGCAAGGCCTCAACGCACGCAGCCGGTGTTCGAGAGGAGGACCGAGGTCTTCTCAACGAGAGCCCACCCCTCCCCTCTTCTTCCTGTTTCCTCCTTTTATTGCTGAGTGTGACACCACATGGTATGGAATATCCCTTTGATTGGTTTAGGTCAGCTGCCATAGTGATGTTTCTCTCCTCACTTTTTGCCCACCCCCTAGGAGGGTTAGAGAAAGGCCCAATGCTGTGCCACTGCTGCTCAGCAGTAGACACAACACTGGTGTGATAACACTGCTGTTCCAGCTACAAGTACAGAGTACGGCACTGTATGGGCTGCTGCCGGGAAAGTTAACATTCCAGCCAGACCCAGTACAATCAGGTAGGTTTAGGGTGGTTTTGGGGTGGATCTATGATTTTGGGGATTTTCTTTCGTTTTTGGGCGTGATCCTATTCTTTTTGGGGGTGTTTGTGACGTGTTTTATGGTCTCCGTTGGGTTTTGTTGCGTTTTCCGTTGTCATCGTGGTGGAAAATGGTAAATTGCGATTTTTGGAGAACTTCAGGTAGGTTTAGGGGGACTTCTGGGGTGGATTCATGGTATTTGAGTTTTTCTTCTGTTTTTTGGGGTGATCCTGTTCTTTTCTGGGGTGTTTTTGACGTGTTTTTGGGTCTCCGTTGGGTTTCGTTGTGTTGTCAGTCGTCGTTAAGTTCAATGGGAGTGGATTGTGGGGTTTGGAGACGATCAGGTGAGTTTAGGGTGGTTTTGGGGGGAAATTCATGGTATTGGGGTTTTCTCTTCTGATCCAGTTCTTTTTTGGCGTGTTTTTGATGTGTTTTTGGGTCTCCGTTGTGTTTTAGTTGGGTTCTTGTTGGTCATCATGTTGGAAAATTGTAAATTGTGGGTTTTGGAGAATATCAGGTAGGTTTAGGGTGGTTTTGGGGTGGATCTATGGTTTTGGGGTTTTCTTCTGTTTTTTTTTTTTTTTTTTTTTTTTTTTTTTTTTTTTGTGGTGATCGTGTTCTTTTTTGGGGTGTTTTTGACGTGTTTTGGGGTCTCCGTTGCGTTTTACTTGGCTTCTTATTAGTCATCATGGTGGAAAAGTGTAAATTGTGGGTTTTGGAGAACATCAGGTAGGTTAAGGGGGACTTTTGGGGTGGATCTATGGCTTTTGGGATTATCTTTCTGGTTTGGGGTTGATCGCGTTCTTGTTTGGGGTGTTTTTGAAGTGTTTTGTGGTCTCCATTGGATTTCGTTGGGTTCTCGTTGGTCGTTAAGTTCAATGGGAGTGGATTGTGGGTTTTGGAGAAGATCAAGTGAGTTTAGGGTGGTTTGAAGGGAAATTCATGGTATTGGGTTTTTTTCTTCTGATCCAGTTCTTTTTGGGCGTGTTTTTGACGTGTTTTGGGGTCTCCGCTGGGTTTTAGTTGGGTTTTGTTCGTAATCATGTTGGAAAATGGAAAATTCTGGGTTTTGGAGAACACCTGGTAGGTTTAGGATGGTTTTGGGATGGATCTATGGTTTTGGTTTTTTTTTTTTTTTTTCTGTTTTTTGGGGGGTTGATCCTGTTCTTTTTTGGGGTGTTTTTGACGTGTTTTGGGGTCTCCGCTGGGTTTTACTTGGCTTCTTATTGGTCATCATGGTGGAAAAGTGTAAATTGTGGGTTTTGGAGAACATCAGGTAGGTTTAGGGGGAATTTTGCGGTGGATCTATGGCTTTTGGGATTTTCTTTCGTTTTTGCGTGTGATCGTGTTTTTTTTTGGGTTGTTTTTGACGTGTTTTGTGGTCTCCGTTGGGTTTTGTTGGGTTTTCCTTTGTCATCATGGTGGAAAAGTGTAAATTGTGGGTTTTGGAGATCATCATGTAGGTTTGGGGGGACTTTTGGGGTGGATCTATGGCTTTTGGGGTTTTCTTTCATTTTTGGGGGTGATCCTGTTCATGTTTGGGTTGTTTATGACGTTTTTTGGGGTCTCCGTTGGGTGTTGTTGGGTTCCTAATGGGTTTTATGGTGGTCGGGAGTGGACTTTGGGATTTGGAGAACATCAGGTAGGTTTAGGGGGACATTTGGGGTGGATCTATGGTTTTGGGGTATTTTCTTCCAGTTTTCTGGGGTGATCCTGTTCTTTTTTGTGGTGTTTTTGACGTGTTTTGTGGTCTCCGTTAGGTTTTGTTGGGTTCTTGTATTCATCATGGTGAATGGGAGTGAAATGTGGGATTTGGAGAAGATCAGGTGGGTTTAGGGTGGCTTTGTGGGGAACTTCATGGTTTTTGTTTTTTTTTTTCTTCTTATCCAGTTCTTTTTTGTGGTGTTTTTAACGTTTTTTGGGGTCTCCGTTGGGTTTCGTTGGGTTTTCCGTTGTCATCATGGTGGAAAATGGTAAATTGTGGGTTTTGGAGAACATCAGGTAGGTTTAGGGGGCCTTTTGGGGTGGATCTATGTCTTTTGGGGTTTACTTCTGTTATTTTGGGATGATCCTGTTCTTTTTTGGGGTGTTTATGCCGTGTTTTGGTGTCTCCGTTGGGCTTTGTTGGGTTCCTAATGGGTTTTATGGTGGTTGGGAGTGGACTTTGGGTTTTGGAGAACATCAGTGTGGTGTTTTTACCGTGCTGGGCAGCTAAACCCCACAACCGCTCTCTCACTCCCCCTCCTTTAGATGAGGAGGGGGAGAAGTAAAGCAAAGAACAACTCACGGGTTGAGATAAGGATAATTATTTAAAGGGAAATAATTATAATAATTAAATAAAGACTACCATGAACTAAACAATTTAACTAAGGGGAAGTAAAAGGGAAAAGGGGAACAAGGGAGGAAAACAAACAAACAAAATAAATGAAAGCTATATGGAAGTGCGGAGGAAAGAAATTACTCTCTACTTCCCACAAATGAGCGATGATTGACCACGTCCCGTCCTTGAAGCAAGGCCTCAACGCACGCAGCCGGTGTTCGAGAGGAGGACCGAGGTCTTCTCAACGAGAGCCCACCCCTCCCCTCTTCTTCCTGTTTCCTCCTTTTATTGCTGAGTGTGACACCACATGGTATGGAATATCCCTTTGATTGGTTTAGGTCAGCTGCCATAGTGATGTTTCTCTCCTCACTTTTTGCCCACCCCCTAGGAGGGTTAGAGAAAGGCCCAATGCTGTGCCACTGCTGCTCAGCAGTAGACACAACACTGGTGTGATAACACTGCTGTTCCAGCTACAAGTACAGAGTACGGCACTGTATGGGCTGCTGCCGGGAAAGTTAACATTCCAGCCAGACCCAGTACAATCAGGTAGGTTTAGGGTGGTTTTGGGGTGGATCTATGATTTTGGGGATTTTCTTTCGGTTTTGGGCGTGATCCTATTCTTTTTGGGGGTGTTTGTGACGTGTTTTATGGTCTCCGTTGGGTTTTGTTGCGTTTTCCGTTGTCATCGTGGTGGAAAATGGTAAATTGCGATTTTTGGAGAACTTCAGGTAGGTTTAGGGGGACTTCTGGGGTGGATTCATGGTATTTGAGTTTTTCTTCTGTTTTTTGGGGTGATCCTGTTCTTTTCTGGGGTGTTTTTGACGTGTTTTTGGGTCTCCGTTGGGTTTCGTTGTGTTGTCAGTCGTCGTTAAGTTCAATGGGAGTGGATTGTGGGGTTTGGAGACGATCAGGTGAGTTTAGGGTGGTTTTGGGGGGAAATTCATGGTATTGGGGTTTTCTCTTCTGATCCAGTTCTTTTGTGGCGTGTTTTTGATGTGTTTTTGGGTCTCCGTTGTGTTTTAGTTGGGTTCTTGTTGGTCATCATGTTGGAAAATTGTAAATTGTGGGTTTTGGAGAATATCAGGTAGGTTTAGGGTGGTTTTGGGGTGGATCTATGGTTTTGGGGTTTTCTTCTTTTTTTTTTTTTTTTTGTGGTGATCGTGTTCTTTTTTGGGGTGTTTTTGACGTGTTTTGGGGTCTCCGTTGCGTTTTACTTGGCTTCTTATTAGTCATCATGGTGGAAAAGTGTAAATTGTGGGTTTTGGAGAACATCAGGTAGGTTAAGGGGGACTTTTGGGGTGGATCTATGGCTTTTGGGATTATCTTTCTGGTTTGGGGTTGATCGCGTTCTTGTTTGGGGTGTTTTTGAAGTGTTTTGTGGTCTCCATTGGATTTCGTTGGGTTCTCGTTGGTCGTTAAGTTCAATGGGAGTGGATTGTGGGTTTTGGAGAAGATCAAGTGAGTTTAGGGTGGTTTGAAGGGAAATTCATGGTATTGGGGTTTTTTCTTCTGATCCAGTTCTTTTTGGGCGTGTTTTTGACGTGTTTTGGGGTCTCCGCTGGGTTTTAGTTGGGTTTTGTTCGTAATCATGTTGGAAAATGGAAAATTCTGGGTTTTGGAGAACACCTGGTAGGTTTAGGATGGTTTTGGGATGGATCTATGGTTTTTTTTTTTTTTTTTTTTTTTTTCTGTTTTTTGGGGGGTTGATCCTGTTCTTTTTTGGGGTGTTTTTGACGTGTTTTGGGGTCTCCGCTGGGTTTTACTTGGCTTCTTATTGGTCATCATGGTGGAAAAGTGTAAATTGTGGGTTTTGGAGAACATCAGGTAGGTTTAGGGGGAATTTTGCGGTGGATCTATGGCTTTTGGGATTTTCTTTCGTTTTTGCGTGTGATCGTGTTCTTTTTTGGGTTGTTTTTGACGTGTTTTGTGGTCTCCGTTGGGTTTTGTTGGGTTTTCCTTTGTCATCATGGTGGAAAAGTGTAAATTGTGGGTTTTGGAGATCATCATGTAGGTTTGGGGGGACTTTTGGGGTGGATCTATGGCTTTTGGGGTTTTCTTTCGTTTTTGGGGGTGATCCTGTTCTTGTTTGGGTTGTTTATGACGTTTTTTGGGGTCTCCGTTGGGTGTTGTTGGGTTCCTAATGGGTTTTATGGTGGTCGGGAGTGGACTTTGGGATTTGGAGAACATCAGGTAGGTTTAGGGGGACATTTGGGGTGGATCTATGGTTTTGGGGTATTTTCTTCCAGTTTTCTGGGGTGATCCTGTTCTTTTTTGTGGTGTTTTTGACGTGTTTTGTGGTCTCCGTTAGGTTTTGTTGGGTTCTTGTATTCATCATGGTGAATGGGAGTGAAATGTGGGATTTGGAGAAGATCAGGTGGGTTTAGGGTGGCTTTGTGGGGAACTTCATGGTTTTTGTTTTTTTTTTTTCTTCTTATCCAGTTCTTTTTTGTGGTGTTTTTAACGTTTTTTGGGGTCTCCGTTGGGTTTCGTTGGGTTTTCCGTTGTCATCATGGTGGAAAATGGTAAATTGTGGGTTTTGGAGAACATCAGGTAGGTTTAGGGGGCCTTTTGGGGTGGATCTATGTCTTTTGGGGTTTACTTCTGTTATTTTGGGATGATCCTGTTCTTTTTTGGGGTGTTTATGCCGTGTTTTGGTGTCTCCGTTGGGCTTTGTTGGGTTCCTAATGGGTTTTATGGTGGTTGGGAGTGGACTTTGGGTTTTGGAGAACATCAGTGTGGTGTTTTTACCGTGCTGGGCAGCTAAACCCCACAACCGCTCTCTCACTCCCCCTCCTTTAGATGAGGAGGGGGAGAAGTAAAGCAAAGAACAACTCACGGGTTGAGATAAGGATAATTATTTAAAGGGAAATAATTATAATAATTAAATAAAGACTACCATGAACTAAACAATTTAACTAAGGGGAAGTAAAAGGGAAAAGGGGAACAAGGGAGGAAAACAAACAAACAAAATAAATGAAAGCTATATGGAAGTGCGGAGGAAAGAAATTACTCTCTACTTCCCACAAATGAGCGATGATTGACCACGTCCCGTCCTTGAAGCAAGGCCTCAACGCACGCAGCCGGTGTTCGAGAGGAGGACCGAGGTCTTCTCAACGAGAGCCCACCCCTCCCCTCTTCTTCCTGTTTCCTCCTTTTATTGCTGAGTGTGACACCACATGGTATGGAATATCCCTTTGATTGGTTTAGGTCAGCTGCCATAGTGATGTTTCTCTCCTCACTTTTTGCCCACCCCCTAGGAGGGTTAGAGAAAGGCCCAATGCTGTGCCACTGCTGCTCAGCAGTAGACACAACACTGGTGTGATAACACTGCTGTTCCAGCTACAAGTACAGAGTACGGCACTGTATGGGCTGCTGCCGGGAAAGTTAACATTCCAGCCAGACCCAGTACAATCAGGTAGGTTTAGGGTGGTTTTGGGGTGGATCTATGATTTTGGGGATTTTCTTTCGTTTTTGGGCGTGATCCTATTCTTTTTGGGGGTGTTTGTGACGTGTTTTATGGTCTCCGTTGGGTTTTGTTGCGTTTTCCGTTGTCATCGTGGTGGAAAATGGTAAATTGCGATTTTTGGAGAACTTCAGGTAGGTTTAGGGGGACTTCTGGGGTGGATTCATGGTATTTGAGTTTTTCTTCTGTTTTTTGGGGTGATCCTGTTCTTTTCTGGGGTGTTTTTGACGTGTTTTTGGGTCTCCGTTGGGTTTCGTTGTGTTGTCAGTCGTCGTTAAGTTCAATGGGAGTGGATTGTGGGGTTTGGAGACGATCAGGTGAGTTTAGGGTGGTTTTGGGGGGAAATTCATGGTATTGGGGTTTTCTCTTCTGATCCAGTTCTTTTTTGGCGTGTTTTTGATGTGTTTTTGGGTCTCCGTTGTGTTTTAGTTGGGTTCTTGTTGGTCATCATGTTGGAAAATTGTAAATTGTGGGTTTTGGAGAATATCAGGTAGGTTTAGGGTGGTTTTGGGGTGGATCTATGGTTTTGGGGTTTTCTTCTTTTTTTTTTTTTTTTTTGTGGTGATCGTGTTCTTTTTTGGGGTGTTTTTGACGTGTTTTGGGGTCTCCGTTGCGTTTTACTTGGCTTCTTATTAGTCATCATGGTGGAAAAGTGTAAATTGTGGGTTTTGGAGAACATCAGGTAGGTTAAGGGGGACTTTTGGGGTGGATCTATGGCTTTTGGGATTATCTTTCTGGTTTGGGGTTGATCGCGTTCTTGTTTGGGGTGTTTTTGAAGTGTTTTGTGGTCTCCATTGGATTTCGTTGGGTTCTCGTTGGTCGTTAAGTTCAATGGGAGTGGATTGTGGGTTTTGGAGAAGATCAAGTGAGTTTAGGGTGGTTTGAAGGGAAATTCATGGTATTGGGGTTTTTTCTTCTGATCCAGTTCTTTTTGGGCGTGTTTTTGACGTGTTTTGGGGTCTCCGCTGGGTTTTAGTTGGGTTTTGTTCGTAATCATGTTGGAAAATGGAAAATTCTGGGTTTTGGAGAACACCTGGTAGGTTTAGGATGGTTTTGGGATGGATCTATGGTTTTTTTTTTTTTTTTTTTTTTTTTCTGTTTTTTGGGGGGTTGATCCTGTTCTTTTTTGGGGTGTTTTTGACGTGTTTTGGGGTCTCCGCTGGGTTTTACTTGGCTTCTTATTGGTCATCATGGTGGAAAAGTGTAAATTGTGGGTTTTGGAGAACATCAGGTAGGTTTAGGGGGAATTTTGCGGTGGATCTATGGCTTTTGGGATTTTCTTTCGTTTTTGCGTGTGATCGTGTTCTTTTTTGGGTTGTTTTTGACGTGTTTTGTGGTCTCCGTTGGGTTTTGTTGGGTTTTCCTTTGTCATCATGGTGGAAAAGTGTAAATTGTGGGTTTTGGAGATCATCATGTAGGTTTGGGGGGACTTTTGGGGTGGATCTATGGCTTTTGGGATTTTCTTTCGTTTTTGCTTGTGATCGTTTTCTTTTTTGGGTTGTTTTTGACGTGTTTTGTGGTCTCCATTGGTTTTGTTGGGTTTTCCTTTGTCATCATGGTGGAAAAGTGTAAATTGTGGGTTTTGGAGATCATCATGTAGGTTTGGGGGGACTTTTGGGGTGGATCTATGGCTTTTGGGGTTTTCTTTCGTTTTTGGGGGTGATCCTGTTCTTGTTTGGGTTGTTTATGACGTTTTTTGGGGTCTCCGTTGGGTGTTGTTGGGTTCCTAATGGGTTTTATGGTGGTCGGGAGTGGACTTTGGGATTTGGAGAACATCAGGTAGGTTTAGGGGGACATTTGGGGTGGATCTATGGTTTTGGGGTATTTTCTTCCAGTTTTCTGGGGTGATCCTGTTCTTTTTTGTGGTGTTTTTGACGTGTTTTGTGGTCTCCGTTAGGTTTTGTTGGGTTCTTGTATTCATCATGGTGAATGGGAGTGAAATGTGGGATTTGGAGAAGATCAGGTGGGTTTAGGGTGGCTTTGTGGGGAACTTCATGGTTTTTGTTTTTTTTTTTCTTCTTATCCAGTTCTTTTTTGTGGTGTTTTTAACGTTTTTTGGGGTCTCCGTTGGGTTTCGTTGGGTTTTCCGTTGTCATCATGGTGGAAAATGGTAAATTGTGGGTTTTGGAGAACATCAGGTAGGTTTAGGGGGCCTTTTGGGGTGGATCTATGTCTTTTGGGGTTTACTTCTGTTATTTTGGGATGATCCTGTTCTTTTTTGGGGTGTTTATGCCGTGTTTTGGTGTCTCCGTTGGGCTTTGTTGGGTTCCTAATGGGTTTTATGGTGGTTGGGAGTGGACTTTGGGTTTTGGAGAACATCAGTGTGGTGTTTTTACCGTGCTGGGCAGCTAAACCCCACAACCGCTCTCTCACTCCCCCTCCTTTAGATGAGGAGGGGGAGAAGTAAAGCAAAGAACAACTCACGGGTTGAGATAAGGATAATTATTTAAAGGGAAATAATTATAATAATTAAATAAAGACTACCATGAACTAAACAATTTAACTAAGGGGAAGTAAAAGGGAAAAGGGGAACAAGGGAGGAAAACAAACAAACAAAATAAATGAAAGCTATATGGAAGTGCAGAGGAAAGAAATTACTCTCTACTTCCCACAAATGAGCGATGATTGACCACGTCCCGTCCTTGAAGCAAGGCCTCAACGCACGCAGCCGGTGTTCGAGAGGAGGACCGAGGTCTTCTCAACGAGAGCCCACCCCTCCCCTCTTCTTCCTGTTTCCTCCTTTTATTGCTGAGTGTGACACCACATGGTATGGAATATCCCTTTGATTGGTTTAGGTCAGCTGCCATAGTGATGTTTCTCTCCTCACTTTTTGCCCACCCCCTAGGAGGGTTAGAGAAAGGCCCAATGCTGTGCCACTGCTGCTCAGCAGTAGACACAACACTGGTGTGATAACACTGCTGTTCCAGCTACAAGTACAGAGTACGGCACTGTATGGGCTGCTGCCGGGAAAGTTAACATTCCAGCCAGACCCAGTACAATCAGGTAGGTTTAGGGTGGTTTTGGGGTGGATCTATGATTTTGGGGATTTTCTTTCGTTTTTGGGCGTGATCCTATTCTTTTTGGGGGTGTTTGTGACGTGTTTTATGGTCTCCGTTGGGTTTTGTTGCGTTTTCCGTTGTCATCGCGGTGGAAAATGGTAAATTGCGATTTTTGGAGAACTTCAGGTAGGTTTAGGGGGACTTCTGGGGTGGATTCATGGTATTTGAGTTTTTCTTCTGTTTTTTTGGGGTGATCCTGTTCTTTTCTGGGGTGTTTTTGACGTGTTTTTGGGTCTCCGTTGGGTTTCGTTGTGTTGTCAGTCGTCGTTAAGTTCAATGGGAGTGGATTGTGGGGTTTGGAGACGATCAGGTGAGTTTAGGGTGGTTTTGGGGGGAAATTCATGGTATTGGGGTTTTCTTTTCTGATCCAGTTCTTTTTTGGCGTGTTTTTGATGTGTTTTTGGGTCTCCGTTGGGTTTTAGTTGGGTTCTTGTTGGTCATCATGTTGGAAAATTGTAAATTGTGGGTTTTGGAGAATATCAGGTAGGTTTAGGGTGGTTTTGGGGTGGATCTATGGTTTTGGGGTTTTCTTCTTTTTTTTTTTTTTTTTTTTTTTTTTTTTTTTTGTGGTGATCGTGTTCTTTTTTGGGGTGTTTTTGACGTGTTTTGGGGTCTCCGTTGCGTTTTACTTGGCTTCTTATTAGTCATCATGGTGGAAAAGTGTAAATTGTGGGTTTTGGAGAACATCAGGTAGGTTTAGGGGGACCTTCGGGGTGGATCTATGGCTTTTGGGATTATCTTTCTGGTTTGGGGTTGATCGCGTTCTTGTTTGGGGTGTTTTTGAAGTGTTTTGTGGTCTCCATTGGATTTCGTTGGGTTCTCGTTGGTCGTTAAGTTCAATGGGAGTGGATTGTGGGTTTTGGAGAAGATCAAGTGAGTTTAGGGTGGTTTGAAGGGAAATTCATGGTATTGGGGTTTTTTCTTCTGATCCAGTTCTTTTTGGGCGTGTTTTTGACGTGTTTTGGGGTCTCCGCTGGGTTTTAGTTGGGTTTTGTTCGTAATCATGTTGGAAAATGGAAAATTCTGGGTTTTGGAGAACACCTGGTAGGTTTAGGATGGTTTTGGGATGGATCTATGGTTTTGTTTTTTTTTTTTTTTCTGTTTTTTGGGGGGTTGATCCTGTTCTTTTTTGGGGTGTTTTTGACGTGTTTTGGGGTCTCCATTGGTTTTGTTGGGTTTTCCTTTGTCATCATGGTGGAAAAGTGTAAATTGTGGGTTTTGGAGAACATCAGGTAGGTTTAGGGGGACTTTTGGGGTGGATCTATGGCTTTTGGGGTTTTCTTTCATTTTTGGGGGTGATCCTGTTCTTGTTTGGGTTGTTTATGACGTTTTTTGGGGTCTCCGTTGGGTGTTGTTGGGTTCCTAATGGGTTTTATGGTGGTCGGGAGTGGACTTTGGGATTTGGAGAACATCAGGTAGGTTTAGGGGGACATTTGGGGTGGATCTATGGTTTTGGGGTATTTTCTTCCAGTTTTCTGGGGTGATCCTGTTCTTTTTTGTGGTGTTTTTGACGTGTTTTGTGGTCTCCGTTAGGTTTTGTTGGGTTCTTGTATTCATCATGGTGAATGGGAGTGAAATGTGGGATTTGGAGAAGATCAGGTGGGTTTAGGGTGGCTTTGTGGGGAACTTCATGGTTTTTGTTTTTTTTTTTTCTTCTTATCCAGTTCTTTTTTGTGGTGTTTTTAACGTTTTTTGGGGTCTCCGTTGGGTTTCGTTGGGTTTTCCGTTGTCATCATGGTGGAAAATGGTAAATTGTGGGTTTTGGAGAACATCAGGTAGGTTTAGGGGGCCTTTTGGGGTGGATCTATGTCTTTTGGGGTTTACTTCTGTTATTTTGGGATGATCCTGTTCTTTTTTGGGGTGTTTATGCCGTGTTTTGGTGTCTCCGTTGGGCTTTGTTGGGTTCCTAATGGGTTTTATGGTGGTTGGGAGTGGACTTTGGGTTTTGGAAAACATCAGTGTGGTGTTTTTACCGTGCTGGGCAGCTAAACCCCACAACCGCTCTCTCACTCCCCCTCCTTTAGATGAGGAGGGGGAGAAGTAAAGCAAAGAACAACTCACGGGTTGAGATAAGGATAATTATTTAAAGGGAAATAATTATAATAATTAAATAAAGACTACCATGAACTAAACAATTTAACTAAGGGGAAGTAAAAGGGAAAAGGGGAACAAGGGAGGAAAACAAACAAACAAAATAAATGAAAGCTATATGGAAGTGCAGAGGAAAGAAATTACTCTCTACTTCCCACAAATGAGCGATGATTGACCACGTCCCGTCCTTGAAGCAAGGCCTCAACGCACGCAGCCGGTGTTCGAGAGGAGGACCGAGGTCTTCTCAACGAGAGCCCACCCCTCCCCTCTTCTTCCTGTTTCCTCCTTTTATTGCTGAGTGTGACACCACATGGTATGGAATATCCCTTTGATTGGTTTAGGTCAGCTGCCATAGTGATGTTTCTCTCCTCACTTTTTGCCCACCCCCTAGGAGGGTTAGAGAAAGGCCCAATGCTGTGCCACTGCTGCTCAGCAGTAGACACAACACTGGTGTGATAACACTGCTGTTCCAGCTACAAGTACAGAGTACGGCACTGTATGGGCTGCTGCCGGGAAAGTTAACATTCCAGCCAGACCCAGTACAATCAGGTAGGTTTAGGGTGGTTTTGGGGTGGATCTATGATTTTGGGGATTTTCTTTCGTTTTTGGGCGTGATCCTATTCTTTTTGGGGGTGTTTGTGACGTGTTTTATGGTCTCCGTTGGGTTTTGTTGCGTTTTCCGTTGTCATCGCGGTGGAAAATGGTAAATTGCGATTTTTGGAGAACTTCAGGTAGGTTTAGGGGGACTTCTGGGGTGGATTCATGGTATTTGAGTTTTTCTTCTGTTTTTTGGGGTGATCCTGTTCTTTTCTGGGGTGTTTTTGACGTGTTTTTGGGTCTCCGTTGGGTTTCGTTGTGTTGTCAGTCGTCGTTAAGTTCAATGGGAGTGGATTGTGGGGTTTGGAGACGATCAGGTGAGTTTAGGGTGGTTTTGGGGGGAAATTCATGGTATTGGGGTTTTCTTTTCTGATCCAGTTCTTTTTTGGCGTGTTTTTGATGTGTTTTTGGGTCTCCGTTGTGTTTTAGTTGGGTTCTTGTTGGTCATCATGTTGGAAAATTGTAAATTGTGGGTTTTGGAGAATATCAGGTAGGTTTAGGGTGGTTTTGGGGTGGATCTATGGTTTTGGGGTTTTCTTCTTTTTTTTTTTTTTTTTGTGGTGATCGTGTTCTTTTTTGGGGTGTTTTTGACGTGTTTTGGGGTCTCCGTTGCGTTTTACTTGGCTTCTTATTAGTCATCATGGTGGAAAAGTGTAAATTGTGGGTTTTGGAGAACATCAGGTAGGTTTAGGGGGACCTTCGGGGTGGATCTATGGCTTTTGGGATTATCTTTCTGGTTTGGGGTTGATCGCGTTCTTGTTTGGGGTGTTTTTGAAGTGTTTTGTGGTCTCCATTGGATTTCGTTGGGTTCTCGTTGGTCGTTAAGTTCAATGGGAGTGGATTGTGGGTTTTGGAGAAGATCAAGTGAGTTTAGGGTGGTTTGAAGGGAAATTCATGGTATTGGGTTTTTTTCTTCTGATCCAGTTCTTTTTGGGCGTGTTTTTGACGTGTTTTGGGGTCTCCGCTGGGTTTTAGTTGGGTTTTGTTCGTAATCATGTTGGAAAATGGAAAATTCTGGGTTTTGGAGAACACCTGGTAGGTTTAGGATGGTTTTGGGATGGATCTATGGTTTTGTTTTTTTTTTTTTTTCTGTTTTTTGGGGGGTTGATCCTGTTCTTTTTTGGGGTGTTTTTGACGTGTTTTGGGGTCTCCATTGGTTTTGTTGGGTTTTCCTTTGTCATCATGGTGGAAAAGTGTAAATTGTGGGTTTTGGAGATCATCATGTAGGTTTGGGGGGACTTTTGGGGTGGATCTATGGCTTTTGGGGTTTTCTTTCATTTTTGGGGGTGATCCTGTTCTTGTTTGGGTTGTTTATGACGTTTTTTGGGGTCTCCGTTGGGTGTTGTTGGGTTCCTAATGGGTTTTATGGTGGTCGGGAGTGGACTTTGGGATTTGGAGAACATCAGGTAGGTTTAGGGGGACATTTGGGGTGGATCTATGGTTTTGGGGTATTTTCTTCCAGTTTTCTGGGGTGATCCTGTTCTTTTTTGTGGTGTTTTTGACGTGTTTTGTGGTCTCCGTTAGGTTTTGTTGGGTTCTTGTATTCATCATGGTGAATGGGAGTGAAATGTGGGATTTGGAGAAGATCAGGTGGGTTTAGGGTGGCTTTGTGGGGAACTTCATGGTTTTTGTTTTTTTTTTTTCTTCTTATCCAGTTCTTTTTTGTGGTGTTTTTAACGTTTTTTGGGGTCTCCGTTGGGTTTCGTTGGGTTTTCCGTTGTCATCATGGTGGAAAATGGTAAATTGTGGGTTTTGGAGAACATCAGGTAGGTTTAGGGGGCCTTTTGGGGTGGATCTATGTCTTTTGGGGTTTACTTCTGTTATTTTGGGATGATCCTGTTCTTTTTTGGGGTGTTTATGCCGTGTTTTGGTGTCTCCGTTGGGCTTTGTTGGGTTCCTAATGGGTTTTATGGTGGTTGGGAGTGGACTTTGGGTTTTGGAAAACATCAGTGTGGTGTTTTTACCGTGCTGGGCAGCTAAACCCCACAACCGCTCTCTCACTCCCCCTCCTTTAGATGAGGAGGGGGAGAAGTAAAGCAAAGAACAACTCACGGGTTGAGATAAGGATAATTATTTAAAGGGAAATAATTATAATAATTAAATAAAGACTACCATGAACTAAACAATTTAACTAAGGGGAAGTAAAAGGGAAAAGGGGAACAAGGGAGGAAAACAAACAAACAAAATAAATGAAAGCTATATGGAAGTGCAGAGGAAAGAAATTACTCTCTACTTCCCACAAATGAGCGATGATTGACCACGTCCCGTCCTTGAAGCAAGGCCTCAACGCACGCAGCCGGTGTTCGAGAGGAGGACCGAGGTCTTCTCAACGAGAGCCCACCCCTCCCCTCTTCTTCCTGTTTCCTCCTTTTATTGCTGAGTGTGACACCACATGGTATGGAATATCCCTTTGATTGGTTTAGGTCAGCTGCCATAGTGATGTTTCTCTCCTCACTTTTTGCCCACCCCCTAGGAGGGTTAGAGAAAGGCCCAATGCTGTGCCACTGCTGCTCAGCAGTAGACACAACACTGGTGTGATAACACTGCTGTTCCAGCTACAAGTACAGAGTACGGCACTGTATGGGCTGCTGCCGGGAAAGTTAACATTCCAGCCAGACCCAGTACAATCAGGTAGGTTTAGGGTGGTTTTGGGGTGGATCTATGATTTTGGGGATTTTCTTTCGTTTTTGGGCGTGATCCTATTCTTTTTGGGGGTGTTTGTGACGTGTTTTATGGTCTCCGTTGGGTTTTGTTGCGTTTTCCGTTGTCATCGTGGTGGAAAATGGTAAATTGCGATTTTTGGAGAACTTCAGGTAGGTTTAGGGGGACTTCTGGGGTGGATTCATGGTATTTGAGTTTTTCTTCTGTTTTTTGGGGTGATCCTGTTCTTTTCTGGGGTGTTTTTGACGTGTTTTTGGGTCTCCGTTGGGTTTCGTTGTGTTGTCAGTCGTCGTTAAGTTCAATGGGAGTGGATTGTGGGGTTTGGAGACGATCAGGTGAGTTTAGGGTGGTTTTGGGGGGAAATTCATGGTATTGGGGTTTTCTTTTCTGATCCAGTTCTTTTGTGGCGTGTTTTTGATGTGTTTTTGGGTCTCCGTTGGGTTTTAGTTGGGTTCTTGTTGGTCATCATGTTGGAAAATTGTAAATTGTGGGTTTTGGAGAATATCAGGTAGGTTTAGGGTGGTTTTGGGGTGGATCTATGGTTTTGGGGTTTTCTTCTTCTTTTTTTTTTTTTTTGTGGTGATCGTGTTCTTTTTTGGGGTGTTTTTGACGTGTTTTGGGGTCTCCGTTGCGTTTTACTTGGCTTCTTATTAGTCATCATGGTGGAAAAGTGTAAATTGAGGGTTTTGGAGAACATCAGGTAGGTTTAGGGGGACCTTCGGGGTGGATCTATGGCTTTTGGGATTATCTTTCTGGTTTGGGGTTGATCGCGTTCTTGTTTGGGGTGTTTTTGAAGTGTTTTGTGGTCTCCATTGGATTTCGTTGGGTTCTCGTTGGTCGTTAAGTTCAATGGGAGTGGATTGTGGGTTTTGGAGAAGATCAAGTGAGTTTAGGGTGGTTTGAAGGGAAATTCATGGTATTGGGGTTTTTTCTTCTGATCCAGTTCTTTTTGGGCGTGTTTTTGACGTGTTTTGGGGTCTCCGCTGGGTTTTAGTTGGGTTTTGTTCGTAATCATGTTGGAAAATGGAAAATTCTGGGTTTTGGAGAACACCTGGTAGGTTTAGGATGGTTTTGGGATGGATCTATGGTTTTGTTTTTTTTTTTTTTTCTGTTTTGTGGGGGGTTGATCCTGTTCTTTTTTGGGGTGTTTTTGACGTGTTTTGGGGTCTCCGCTGGGTTTTACTTGGCTTCTTATTGGTCATCATGGTGGAAAAGTGTAAATTGTGGGTTTTGGAGAACATCAGGTAGGTTTAGGGGGAATTTTGCGGTGGATCTATGGCTTTTGGGATTTTCTTTCGTTTTTGCGTGTGATCGTGTTCTTTTTGGGTTGTTTTTGACGTGTTTTGTGGTCTCCGTTGGGTTTTGTTGGGTTTTCCTTTGTCATCATGGTGGAAAAGTGTAAATTGTGGGTTTTGGAGATCATCATGTAGGTTTAGGGGGACTTTTGGGGTGGATCTATGGCTTTTGGGATTTTCTTTCGTTTTTGCTTGTGATCGTTTTCTTTTTTGTGGTGTTTTTGACGTGTTTTGTGGTCTCCATTGGGTTTTGTTGGGTTTTCCTTTGTCATCATGGTGGAAAAGTGTAAATTGTGGGTTTTGGAGATCATCATGTAGGTTTGGGGGGACTTTTGGGGTGGATCTATGGCTTTTGGGGTTTTCTTTCCTTTTTGGGGGTGATCCTGTTCTTGTTTGGGTTGTTTATGACGTTTTTTGGGGTCTCCGTTGGGTGTTGTTGGGTTCCTAATGGGTTTTATGGTGGTCGGGAGTGGACTTTGGGATTTGGAGAACATCAGGTAGGTTTAGGGGGACATTTGGGGTGGATCTATGGTTTTGGGGTATTTTCTTCCAGTTTTCTGGGGTGATCCTGTTCTTTTTTGTGGTGTTTTTGACGTGTTTTGTGGTCTCCGTTAGGTTTTGTTGGGTTCTTGTATTCATCATGGTGAATGGGAGTGAAATGTGGGATTTGGAGAAGATCAGGTGGGTTTAGGGTGGCTTTGTGGGGAACTTCATGGTTTTTGTTTTTTTTTTTCTTCTTATCCAGTTCTTTTTTGTGGTGTTTTTAACGTTTTTTGGGGTCTCCGTTGGGTTTCGTTGGGTTTTCCGTTGTCATCATGGTGGAAAATGGTAAATTGTGGGTTTTGGAGAACATCAGGTAGGTTTAGGGGGCCTTTTGGGGTGGATCTATGTCTTTTGGGGTTTACTTCTGTTATTTTGGGATGATCCTGTTCTTTTTTGGGGTGTTTATGCCGTGTTTTGGTGTCTCCGTTGGGCTTTGTTGGGTTCCTAATGGGTTTTATGGTGGTTGGGAGTGGACTTTGGGTTTTGGAGAACATCAGTGTGGTGTTTTTACCGTGCTGGGCAGCTAAACCCCACAACCGCTCTCTCACTCCCCCTCCTTTAGATGAGGAGGGGGAGAAGTAAAGCAAAGAACAACTCACGGGTTGAGATAAGGATAATTATTTAAGGGGAAATAATTATAATAATTAAATAAAGACTACCATGAACTAAACAATTTAACTAAGGGGAAGTAAAAGGGAAAAGGGGAACAAGGGAGGAAAACAAACAAACAAAATAAATGAAAGCTATATGGAAGTGCAGAGGAAAGAAATTACTCTCTACTTCCCACAAATGAGCGATGATTGACCACGTCCTTGAAGCAAGGCCTCAACGCACGCAGCCGGTGTTCGAGAGGAGGACCGAGGTCTTCTCAACGAGAGCCCACCCCTCCCCTCTTCTTCCTGTTTCCTCCTTTTATTGCTGAGTGTGACACCACATGGTATGGAATATCCCTTTGATTGGTTTAGGTCAGCTGCCATAGTGATGTTTCTCTCCTCACTTTTTGCCCACCCCCTAGGAGGGTTAGAGAAAGGCCCAATGCTGTGCCACTGCTGCTCAGCAGTAGACACAACACTGGTGTGATAACACTGCTGTTCCAGCTACAAGTACAGAGTACGGCACTGTATGGGCTGCTGCCGGGAAAGTTAACATTCCAGCCAGACCCAGTACAATCAGGTAGGTTTAGGGTGGTTTTGGGGTGGATCTATGATTTTGGGGATTTTCTTTCGTTTTTGGGCGTGATCCTATTCTTTTTGGGGGTGTTTGTGACGTGTTTTATGGTCTCCGTTGGGTTTTGTTGCGTTTTCCGTTGTCATCGTGGTGGAAAATGGTAAATTGCGATTTTTGGAGAACTTCAGGTAGGTTTAGGGGGACTTCTGGGGTGGATTCATGGTATTTGAGTTTTTCTTCTGTTTTTTGGGGTGATCCTGTTCTTTTCTGGGGTGTTTTTGACGTGTTTTTGGGTCTCCGTTGGGTTTCGTTGTGTTGTCAGTCGTCGTTAAGTTCAATGGGAGTGGATTGTGGGGTTTGGAGACGATCAGGTGAGTTTAGGGTGGTTTTGGGGGGAAATTCATGGTATTGGGGTTTTCTTTTCTGATCCAGTTCTTTTTTGGCGTGTTTTTGATGTGTTTTTGGGTCTCCGTTGCGTTTTACTTAGCTTCTTATTAGTCATCATGGTGGAAAAGTGTAAATTGTGGGTTTTGGAGAACATCAGGTAGGTTTAGGGGGACCTTCGGGGTGGATCTATGGCTTTTGGGATTATCTTTCTGGTTTGGGGTTGATCGCGTTCTTGTTTGGGGTGTTTTTGAAGTGTTTTGTGGTCTCCATTGGATTTCGTTGGGTTCTCGTTGGTCGTTAAGTTCAATGGGAGTGGATTGTGGGTTTTGGAGAAGATCAAGTGAGTTTAGGGTGGTTTGAAGGGAAATTCATGGTATTGGGGTTTTTTCTTCTGATCCAGTTCTTTTTGGGCGTGTTTTTGACGTGTTTTGGGGTCTCCGCTGGGTTTTAGTTGGGTTTTGTTCGTAATCATGTTGGAAAATGGAAAATTCTGGGTTTTGGAGAACACCTGGTAGGTTTAGGATGGTTTTGGGATGGATCTATGGTTTTGTTTTTTTTTTTTTTTTTCTGTTTTTTGGGGGGTTGATCCTGTTCTTTTTTGGGGTGTTTTTGACGTGTTTTGGGGTCTCCATTGGTTTTGTTGGGTTTTCCTTTGTCATCATGGTGGAAAAGTGTAAATTGTGGGTTTTGGAGATCATCATGTAGGTTTGGGGGGACTTTTGGGGTGGATCTATGGCTTTTGGGGTTTTCTTTCATTTTTGGGGGTGATCCTGTTCTTGTTTGGGTTGTTTATGACGTTTTTTGGGGTCTCCGTTGGGTGTTGTTGGGTTCCTAATGGGTTTTATGGTGGTCGGGAGTGGACTTTGGGATTTGGAGAACATCAGGTAGGTTTAGGGGGACATTTGGGGTGGATCTATGGTTTTGGGGTATTTTCTTCCAGTTTTCTGGGGTGATCCTGTTCTTTTTTGTGGTGTTTTTGACGTGTTTTGTGGTCTCCGTTAGGTTTTGTTGGGTTCTTGTATTCATCATGGTGAATGGGAGTGAAATGTGGGATTTGGAGAAGATCAGGTGGGTTTAGGGTGGCTTTGTGGGGAACTTCATGGTTTTTGTTTTTTTTTTTTCTTCTTATCCAGTTCTTTTTTGTGGTGTTTTTAACGTTTTTTGGGGTCTCCGTTGGGTTTCGTTGGGTTTTCCGTTGTCATCATGGTGGAAAATGGTAAATTGTGGGTTTTGGAGAACATCAGGTAGGTTTAGGGGGCCTTTTGGGGTGGATCTATGTCTTTTGGGGTTTACTTCTGTTATTTTGGGATGATCCTGTTCTTTTTTGGGGTGTTTATGCCGTGTTTTGGTGTCTCCGTTGGGCTTTGTTGGGTTCCTAATGGGTTTTATGGTGGTTGGGAGTGGACTTTGGGTTTTGGAGAACATCAGTGTGGTGTTTTTACCGTGCTGGGCAGCTAAACCCCACAACCGCTCTCTCACTCCCCCTCCTTTAGATGAGGAGGGGGAGAAGTAAAGCAAAGAACAACTCACGGGTTGAGATAAGGATAATTATTTAAAGGGAAATAATTATAATAATTAAATAAAGACTACCATGAACTAAACAATTTAACTAAGGGGAAGTAAAAGGGAAAAGGGGAACAAGGGAGGAAAACAAACAAACAAAATAAATGAAAGCTATATGGAAGTGCAGAGGAAAGAAATTACTCTCTACTTCCCACAAATGAGCGATGATTGACCACGTCCCGTCCTTGAAGCAAGGCCTCAACGCACGCAGCCGGTGTTCGAGAGGAGGACCGAGGTCTTCTCAACGAGAGCCCACCCCTCCCCTCTTCTTCCTGTTTCCTCCTTTTATTGCTGAGTGTGACACCACATGGTATGGAATATCCCTTTGATTGGTTTAGGTCAGCTGCCATAGTGATGTTTCTCTCCTCACTTTTTGCCCACCCCCTAGGAGGGTTAGAGAAAGGCCCAATGCTGTGCCACTGCTGCTCAGCAGTAGACACAACACTGGTGTGATAACACTGCTGTTCCAGCTACAAGTACAGAGTACGGCACTGTATGGGCTGCTGCCGGGAAAGTTAACATTCCAGCCAGACCCAGTACAATCAGGTAGGTTTAGGGTGGTTTTGGGGTGGATCTATGATTTTGGGGATTTTCTTTCGTTTTTGGGCGTGATCCTATTCTTTTTGGGGGTGTTTGTGACGTGTTTTATGGTCTCCGTTGGGTTTTGTTGCGTTTTCCGTTGTCATCGTGGTGGAAAATGGTAAATTGCGATTTTTGGAGAACTTCAGGTAGGTTTAGGGGGACTTCTGGGGTGGATTCATGGTATTTGAGTTTTTCTTCTGTTTTTTGGGGTGATCCTGTTCTTTTCTGGGGTGTTTTTGACGTGTTTTTGGGTCTCCGTTGGGTTTCGTTGTGTTGTCAGTCGTCGTTAAGTTCAATGGGAGTGGATTGTGGGGTTTGGAGACGATCAGGTGAGTTTAGGGTGGTTTTGGGGGGAAATTCATGGTATTGGGGTTTTCTCTTCTGATCCAGTTCTTTTTTGGCGTGTTTTTGATGTGTTTTTGGGTCTCCGTTGTGTTTTAGTTGGGTTCTTGTTGGTCATCATGTTGGAAAATTGTAAATTGTGGGTTTTGGAGAATATCAGGTAGGTTTAGGGTGGTTTTGGGGTGGATCTATGGTTTTGGGGTTTTCTTCTGTTTTTTTTTTTTTTTTTTTTTTTTTTTTTGTGGTGATCGTGTTCTTTTTTGGGGTGTTTTTGACGTGTTTTGGGGTCTCCGTTGCGTTTTACTTGGCTTCTTATTAGTCATCATGGTGGAAAAGTGTAAATTGTGGGTTTTGGAGAACATCAGGTAGGTTTAGGGGGACCTTCGGGGTGGATCTATGGCTTTTGGGATTATCTTTCTGGTTTGGGGTTGATCGCGTTCTTGTTTGGGGTGTTTTTGAAGTGTTTTGTGGTCTCCATTGGATTTCGTTGGGTTCTCGTTGGTCGTTAAGTTCAATGGGAGTGGATTGTGGGTTTTGGAGAAGATCAAGTGAGTTTAGGGTGGTTTGAAGGGAAATTCATGGTATTGGGGTTTTTTCTTCTGATCCAGTTCTTTTTGGGCGTGTTTTTGACGTGTTTTGGGGTCTCCGCTGGGTTTTAGTTGGGTTTTGTTCGTAATCATGTTGGAAAATGGAAAATTCTGGGTTTTGGAGAACACCTGGTAGGTTTAGGATGGTTTTGGGATGGATCTATGGTTTTGTTTTTTTTTTTTTTTCTGTTTTTTGGGGGGTTGATCCTGTTCTTTTTTGGGGTGTTTTTGACGTGTTTTGGGGTCTCCGCTGGGTTTTACTTGGCTTCTTATTGGTCATCATGGTGGAAAAGTGTAAATTGTGGGTTTTGGAGAACATCAGGTAGGTTTAGGGGGAATTTTGCGGTGGATCTATGGCTTTTGGGATTTTCTTTCGTTTTTGCGTGTGATCGTGTTCTTTTTTGGGTTGTTTTTGACGTGTTTTGTGGTCTCCGTTGGGTTTTGTTGGGTTTTCCTTTGTCATCATGGTGGAAAAGTGTAAATTGTGGGTTTTGGAGATCATCATGTAGGTTTGGGGGGACTTTTGGGGTGGATCTATGGCTTTTGGGGTTTTCTTTCGTTTTTGGGGGTGATCCTGTTCTTGTTTGGGTTGTTTATGACGTTTTTTGGGGTCTCCGTTGGGTGTTGTTGGGTTCCTAATGGGTTTTATGGTGGTCGGGAGTGGACTTTGGGATTTGGAGAACATCAGGTAGGTTTAGGGGGACATTTGGGGTGGATCTATGGTTTTGGGGTATTTTCTTCCAGTTTTCTGGGGTGATCCTGTTCTTTTTTGTGGTGTTTTTGACGTGTTTTGTGGTCTCCGTTAGGTTTTGTTGGGTTCTTGTATTCATCATGGTGAATGGGAGTGAAATGTGGGATTTGGAGAAGATCAGGTGGGTTTAGGGTGGCTTTGTGGGGAACTTCATGGTTTTTGTTTTTTTTTTTTCTTCTTATCCAGTTCTTTTTTGTGGTGTTTTTAACGTTTTTTGGGGTCTCCGTTGGGTTTCGTTGGGTTTTCCGTTGTCATCATGGTGGAAAATGGTAAATTGTGGGTTTTGGAGAACATCAGGTAGGTTTAGGGGGCCTTTTGGGGTGGATCTATGTCTTTTGGGGTTTACTTCTGTTATTTTGGGATGATCCTGTTCTTTTTTGGGGTGTTTATGCCGTGTTTTGGTGTCTCCGTTGGGCTTTGTTGGGTTCCTAATGGGTTTTATGGTGGTTGGGAGTGGACTTTGGGTTTTGGAAAACATCAGTGTGGTGTTTTTACCGTGCTGGGCAGCTAAACCCCACAACCGCTCTCTCACTCCCCCTCCTTTAGATGAGGAGGGGGAGAAGTAAAGCAAAGAACAACTCACGGGTTGAGATAAGGATAATTATTTAAGGGGAAATAATTATAATAATTAAATAAAGACTACCATGAACTAAACAATTTAACTAAGGGGAAGTAAAAGGGAAAAGGGGAACAAGGGAGGAAAACAAACAAACAAAATAAATGAAAGCTATATGGAAGTGCAGAGGAAAGAAATTACTCTCTACTTCCCACAAATGAGCGATGATTGACCACGTCCTTGAAGCAAGGCCTCAACGCACGCAGCCGGTGTTCGAGAGGAGGACCGAGGTCTTCTCAACGAGAGCCCACCCCTCCCCTCTTCTTCCTGTTTCCTCCTTTTATTGCTGAGTGTGACACCACATGGTATGGAATATCCCTTTGATTGGTTTAGGTCAGCTGCCATAGTGATGTTTCTCTCCTCACTTTTTGCCCACCCCCTAGGAGGGTTAGAGAAAGGCCCAATGCTGTGCCACTGCTGCTCAGCAGTAGACACAACACTGGTGTGATAACACTGCTGTTCCAGCTACAAGTACAGAGTACGGCACTGTATGGGCTGCTGCCGGGAAAGTTAACATTCCAGCCAGACCCAGTACAATCAGGTAGGTTTAGGGTGGTTTTGGGGTGGATCTATGATTTTGGGGATTTTCTTTCGTTTTTGGGCGTGATCCTATTCTTTTTGGGGGTGTTTGTGACGTGTTTTATGGTCTCCGTTGGGTTTTGTTGCGTTTTCCGTTGTCATCGTGGTGGAAAATGGTAAATTGCGATTTTTGGAGAACTTCAGGTAGGTTTAGGGGGACTTCTGGGGTGGATTCATGGTATTTGAGTTTTTCTTCTGTTTTTTGGGGTGATCCTGTTCTTTTCTGGGGTGTTTTTGACGTGTTTTTGGGTCTCCGTTGGGTTTCGTTGTGTTGTCAGTCGTCGTTAAGTTCAATGGGAGTGGATTGTGGGGTTTGGAGACGATCAGGTGAGTTTAGGGTGGTTTTGGGGGGAAATTCATGGTATTGGGGTTTTCTCTTCTGATCCAGTTCTTTTTTGGCGTGTTTTTGATGTGTTTTTGGGTCTCCGTTGTGTTTTAGTTGGGTTCTTGTTGGTCATCATGTTGGAAAATTGTAAATTGTGGGTTTTGGAGAATATCAGGTAGGTTTAGGGTGGTTTTGGGGTGGATCTATGGTTTTGGGGTTTTCTTCTGTTTTTTTTTTTTTTTTTTTTTTTTTTTTTGTGGTGATCGTGTTCTTTTTTGGGGTGTTTTTGACGTGTTTTGGGGTCTCCGTTGCGTTTTACTTGGCTTCTTATTAGTCATCATGGTGGAAAAGTGTAAATTGTGGGTTTTGGAGAACATCAGGTAGGTTTAGGGGGACCTTCGGGGTGGATCTATGGCTTTTGGGATTATCTTTCTGGTTTGGGGTTGATCGCGTTCTTGTTTGGGGTGTTTTTGAAGTGTTTTGTGGTCTCCATTGGATTTCGTTGGGTTCTCGTTGGTCGTTAAGTTCAATGGGAGTGGATTGTGGGTTTTGGAGAAGATCAAGTGAGTTTAGGGTGGTTTGAAGGGAAATTCATGGTATTGGGGTTTTTTCTTCTGATCCAGTTCTTTTTGGGCGTGTTTTTGACGTGTTTTGGGGTCTCCGCTGGGTTTTAGTTGGGTTTTGTTCGTAATCATGTTGGAAAATGGAAAATTCTGGGTTTTGGAGAACACCTGGTAGGTTTAGGATGGTTTTGGGATGGATCTATGGTTTTGTTTTTTTTTTTTTTTCTGTTTTTTGGGGGGTTGATCCTGTTCTTTTTTGGGGTGTTTTTGACGTGTTTTGGGGTCTCCGCTGGGTTTTACTTGGCTTCTTATTGGTCATCATGGTGGAAAAGT
Source organism: Aythya marila (assembly GCF_965140915.1). Classification (NCBI taxonomy): domain Eukaryota; kingdom Metazoa; phylum Chordata; class Aves; order Anseriformes; family Anatidae; genus Aythya; species Aythya marila. The sequence continues at coordinate 87,076 of NW_028137552.1, forward strand.
GTAAATTGTGGGTTTTGGAGAACATCAGGTAGGTTTAGGGGGAATTTTGCGGTGGATCTATGGCTTTTGGGATTTTCTTTCGTTTTTGCGTGTGATCGTGTTCTTTTTTGGGTTGTTTTTGACGTGTTTTGTGGTCTCCGTTGGGTTTTGTTGGGTTTTCCTTTGTCATCATGGTGGAAAAGTGTAAATTGTGGGTTTTGGAGATCATCATGTAGGTTTGGGGGGACTTTTGGGGTGGATCTATGGCTTTTGGGGTTTTCTTTCGTTTTTGGGGGTGATCCTGTTCTTGTTTGGGTTGTTTATGACGTTTTTTGGGGTCTCCGTTGGGTGTTGTTGGGTTCCTAATGGGTTTTATGGTGGTCGGGAGTGGACTTTGGGATTTGGAGAACATCAGGTAGGTTTAGGGGGACATTTGGGGTGGATCTATGGTTTTGGGGTATTTTCTTCCAGTTTTCTGGGGTGATCCTGTTCTTTTTTGTGGTGTTTTTGACGTGTTTTGTGGTCTCCGTTAGGTTTTGTTGGGTTCTTGTATTCATCATGGTGAATGGGAGTGAAATGTGGGATTTGGAGAAGATCAGGTGGGTTTAGGGTGGCTTTGTGGGGAACTTCATGGTTTTTGTTTTTTTTTTTTCTTCTTATCCAGTTCTTTTTTGTGGTGTTTTTAACGTTTTTTGGGGTCTCCGTTGGGTTTCGTTGGGTTTTCCGTTGTCATCATGGTGGAAAATGGTAAATTGTGGGTTTTGGAGAACATCAGGTAGGTTTAGGGGGCCTTTTGGGGTGGATCTATGTCTTTTGGGGTTTACTTCTGTTATTTTGGGATGATCCTGTTCTTTTTTGGGGTGTTTATGCCGTGTTTTGGTGTCTCCGTTGGGCTTTGTTGGGTTCCTAATGGGTTTTATGGTGGTTGGGAGTGGACTTTGGGTTTTGGAGAACATCAGTGTGGTGTTTTTACCGTGCTGGGCAGCTAAACCCCACAACCGCTCTCTCACTCCCCCTCCTTTAGATGAGGAGGGGGAGAAGTAAAGCAAAGAACAACTCACGGGTTGAGATAAGGATAATTATTTAAGGGGAAATAATTATAATAATTAAATAAAGACTACCATGAACTAAACAATTTAACTAAGGGGAAGTAAAAGGGAAAAGGGGAACAAGGGAGGAAAACAAACAAACAAAATAAATGAAAGCTATATGGAAGTGCAGAGGAAAGAAATTACTCTCTACTTCCCACAAATGAGCGATGATTGACCACGTCCTTGAAGCAAGGCCTCAACGCACGCAGCCGGTGTTCGAGAGGAGGACCGAGGTCTTCTCAACGAGAGCCCACCCCTCCCCTCTTCTTCCTGTTTCCTCCTTTTATTGCTGAGTGTGACACCACATGGTATGGAATATCCCTTTGATTGGTTTAGGTCAGCTGCCATAGTGATGTTTCTCTCCTCACTTTTTGCCCACCCCCTAGGAGGGTTAGAGAAAGGCCCAATGCTGTGCCACTGCTGCTCAGCAGTAGACACAACACTGGTGTGATAACACTGCTGTTCCAGCTACAAGTACAGAGTACGGCACTGTATGGGCTGCTGCCGGGAAAGTTAACATTCCAGCCAGACCCAGTACAATCAGGTAGGTTTAGGGTGGTTTTGGGGTGGATCTATGATTTTGGGGATTTTCTTTCGGTTTTGGGCGTGATCCTATTCTTTTTGGGGGTGTTTGTGACGTGTTTTATGGTCTCCGTTGGGTTTTGTTGCGTTTTCCGTTGTCATCGTGGTGGAAAATGGTAAATTGCGATTTTTGGAGAACTTCAGGTAGGTTTAGGGGGACTTCTGGGGTGGATTCATGGTATTTGAGTTTTTCTTCTGTTTTTTGGGGTGATCCTGTTCTTTTCTGGGGTGTTTTTGACGTGTTTTTGGGTCTCCGTTGGGTTTCGTTGTGTTGTCAGTCGTCGTTAAGTTCAATGGGAGTGGATTGTGGGGTTTGGAGACGATCAGGTGAGTTTAGGGTGGTTTTGGGGGGAAATTCATGGTATTGGGGTTTTCTCTTCTGATCCAGTTCTTTTTTGGCGTGTTTTTGATGTGTTTTTGGGTCTCCGTTGTGTTTTAGTTGGGTTCTTGTTGGTCATCATGTTGGAAAATTGTAAATTGTGGGTTTTGGAGAATATCAGGTAGGTTTAGGGTGGTTTTGGGGTGGATCTATGGTTTTGGGGTTTTCTTCTTTTTTTTTTTTTTTTTTTGTGGTGATCGTGTTCTTTTTTGGGGTGTTTTTGACGTGTTTTGGGGTCTCCGTTGCGTTTTACTTGGCTTCTTATTAGTCATCATGGTGGAAAAGTGTAAATTGTGGGTTTTGGAGAACATCAGGTAGGTTAAGGGGGACTTTTGGGGTGGATCTATGGCTTTTGGGATTATCTTTCTGGTTTGGGGTTGATCGCGTTCTTGTTTGGGGTGTTTTTGAAGTGTTTTGTGGTCTCCATTGGATTTCGTTGGGTTCTCGTTGGTCGTTAAGTTCAATGGGAGTGGATTGTGGGTTTTGGAGAAGATCAAGTGAGTTTAGGGTGGTTTGAAGGGAAATTCATGGTATTGGGGTTTTTTCTTCTGATCCAGTTCTTTTTGGGCGTGTTTTTGACGTGTTTTGGGGTCTCCGCTGGGTTTTAGTTGGGTTTTGTTCGTAATCATGTTGGAAAATGGAAAATTCTGGGTTTTGGAGAACACCTGGTAGGTTTAGGATGGTTTTGGGATGGATCTATGGTTTTGTTTTTTTTTTTTTTTCTGTTTTTTGGGGGGTTGATCCTGTTCTTTTTTGGGGTGTTTTTGACGTGTTTTGGGGTCTCCGCTGGGTTTTACTTGGCTTCTTATTGGTCATCATGGTGGAAAAGTGTAAATTGTGGGTTTTGGAGAACATCAGGTAGGTTTAGGGGGAATTTTGCGGTGGATCTATGGCTTTTGGGATTTTCTTTCGTTTTTGCGTGTGATCGTGTTCTTTTTTGGGTTGTTTTTGACGTGTTTTGTGGTCTCCGTTGGGTTTTGTTGGGTTTTCCTTTGTCATCATGGTGGAAAAGTGTAAATTGTGGGTTTTGGAGATCATCATGTAGGTTTGGGGGGACTTTTGGGGTGGATCTATGGCTTTTGGGGTTTTCTTTCGTTTTTGGGGGTGATCCTGTTCTTGTTTGGGTTGTTTATGACGTTTTTTGGGGTCTCCGTTGGGTGTTGTTGGGTTCCTAATGGGTTTTATGGTGGTCGGGAGTGGACTTTGGGATTTGGAGAACATCAGGTAGGTTTAGGGGGACATTTGGGGTGGATCTATGGTTTTGGGGTATTTTCTTCCAGTTTTCTGGGGTGATCCAGTTTTTTTTTTGTGGTGTTTTTGACGTGTTTTGTGGTCTCCGTTAGGTTTTGTTGGGTTCTTGTATTCATCATGGTGAATGGGAGTGAAATGTGGGATTTGGAGAAGATCAGGTGGGTTTAGGGTGGCTTTGTGGGGAACTTCATGGTTTTTGTTTTTTTTTTTTTCTTCTTATCCAGTTCTTTTTTGTGGTGTTTTTAACGTTTTTTGGGGTCTCCGTTGGGTTTCGTTGGGTTTTCCGTTGTCATCATGGTGGAAAATGGTAAATTGTGGGTTTTGGAGAACATCAGGTAGGTTTAGGGGGCCTTTTGGGGTGGATCTATGTCTTTTGGGGTTTACTTCTGTTATTTTGGGATGATCCTGTTCTTTTTTGGGGTGTTTATGCCGTGTTTTGGTGTCTCCGTTGGGCTTTGTTGGGTTCCTAATGGGTTTTATGGTGGTTGGGAGTGGACTTTGGGTTTTGGAGAACATCAGTGTGGTGTTTTTACCGTGCTGGGCAGCTAAACCCCACAACCGCTCTCTCACTCCCCCTCCTTTAGATGAGGAGGGGGAGAAGTAAAGCAAAGAACAACTCACGGGTTGAGATAAGGATAATTATTTAAGGGGAAATAATTATAATAATTAAATAAAGACTACCATGAACTAAACAATTTAACTAAGGGGAAGTAAAAGGGAAAAGGGGAACAAGGGAGGAAAACAAACAAACAAAATAAATGAAAGCTATATGGAAGTGCAGAGGAAAGAAATTACTCTCTACTTCCCACAAATGAGCGATGATTGACCACGTCCTTGAAGCAAGGCCTCAACGCACGCAGCCGGTGTTCGAGAGGAGGACCGAGGTCTTCTCAACGAGAGCCCACCCCTCCCCTCTTCTTCCTGTTTCCTCCTTTTATTGCTGAGTGTGACACCACATGGTATGGAATATCCCTTTGATTGGTTTAGGTCAGCTGCCATAGTGATGTTTCTCTCCTCACTTTTTGCCCACCCCCTAGGAGGGTTAGAGAAAGGCCCAATGCTGTGCCACTGCTGCTCAGCAGTAGACACAACACTGGTGTGATAACACTGCTGTTCCAGCTACAAGTACAGAGTACGGCACTGTATGGGCTGCTGCCGGGAAAGTTAACATTCCAGCCAGACCCAGTACAATCAGGTAGGTTTAGGGTGGTTTTGGGGTGGATCTATGATTTTGGGGATTTTCTTTCGTTTTTGGGCGTGATCCTATTCTTTTTGGGGGTGTTTGTGACGTGTTTTATGGTCTCCGTTGGGTTTTGTTGCGTTTTCCGTTGTCATCGTGGTGGAAAATGGTAAATTGCGATTTTTGGAGAACTTCAGGTAGGTTTAGGGGGACTTCTGGGGTGGATTCATGGTATTTGAGTTTTTCTTCTGTTTTTTGGGGTGATCCTGTTCTTTTCTGGGGTGTTTTTGACGTGTTTTTGGGTCTCCGTTGGGTTTCGTTGTGTTGTCAGTCGTCGTTAAGTTCAATGGGAGTGGATTGTGGGGTTTGGAGACGATCAGGTGAGTTTAGGGTGGTTTTGGGGGGAAATTCATGGTATTGGGGTTTTCTCTTCTGATCCAGTTCTTTTGTGGCGTGTTTTTGATGTGTTTTTGGGTCTCCGTTGTGTTTTAGTTGGGTTCTTGTTGGTCATCATGTTGGAAAATTGTAAATTGTGGGTTTTGGAGAATATCAGGTAGGTTTAGGGTGGTTTTGGGGTGGATCTATGGTTTTGGGGTTTTCTTCTGTTTGGTTTTTTTTTTTTTTTTTTTTTTTTTTTTTTGTGGTGATCGTGTTCTTTTTTGGGGTGTTTTTGACGTGTTTTGGGGTCTCCGTTGCGTTTTACTTGGCTTCTTATTAGTCATCATGGTGGAAAAGTGTAAATTGTGGGTTTTGGAGAACATCAGGTAGGTTTAGGGGGACCTTCGGGGTGGATCTATGGCTTTTGGGATTATCTTTCTGGTTTGGGGTTGATCGCGTTCTTGTTTGGGGTGTTTTTGAAGTGTTTTGTGGTCTCCATTGGATTTCGTTGGGTTCTCGTTGGTCGTTAAGTTCAATGGGAGTGGATTGTGGGTTTTGGAGAAGATCAAGTGAGTTTAGGGTGGTTTGAAGGGAAATTCATGGTATTGGGGTTTTTTCTTCTGATCCAGTTCTTTTTGGGCGTGTTTTTGACGTGTTTTGGGGTCTCCGCTGGGTTTTAGTTGGGTTTTGTTCGTAATCATGTTGGAAAATGGAAAATTCTGGGTTTTGGAGAACACCTGGTAGGTTTAGGATGGTTTTGGGATGGATCTATGGTTTTGTTTTTTTTTTTTTTTCTGTTTTTTGGGGGGTTGATCCTGTTCTTTTTTGGGGTGTTTTTGACGTGTTTTGGGGTCTCCGCTGGGTTTTACTTGGCTTCTTATTAGTCATCATGGTGGAAAAGTGTAAATTGTGGGTTTTGGAGAACATCAGGTAGGTTTAGGGGGAATTTTGCGGTGGATCTATGGCTTTTGGGATTTTCTTTCGTTTTTGCGTGTGATCGTGTTCTTTTTTGGGTTGTTTTTGACGTGTTTTGTGGTCTCCGTTGGGTTTTGTTGGGTTTTCCTTTGTCATCATGGTGGAAAAGTGTAAATTGTGGGTTTTGGAGATCATCATGTAGGTTTGGGGGGACTTTTGGGGTGGATCTATGGCTTTTGGGGTTTTCTTTCGTTTTTGGGGGTGATCCTGTTCTTGTTTGGGTTGTTTATGACGTTTTTTGGGGTCTCCGTTGGGTGTTGTTGGGTTCCTAATGGGTTTTATGGTGGTCGGGAGTGGACTTTGGGATTTGGAGAACATCAGGTAGGTTTAGGGGGACATTTGGGGTGGATCTATGGTTTTGGGGTATTTTCTTCCAGTTTTCTGGGGTGATCCAGTTTTTTTTTTGTGGTGTTTTTGACGTGTTTTGTGGTCTCCGTTAGGTTTTGTTGGGTTCTTGTATTCATCATGGTGAATGGGAGTGAAATGTGGGATTTGGAGAAGATCAGGTGGGTTTAGGGTGGCTTTGTGGGGAACTTCATGGTTTTTGTTTTTTTTTTTTCTTCTTATCCAGTTCTTTTTTGTGGTGTTTTTAACGTTTTTTGGGGTCTCCGTTGGGTTTCATTTGGTTTTCCTATGTCATCATGGTGGAAAATGGTAAATTGTGGGTTTTGGAGAACATCAGGTAGGTTTAGGGGGCCTTTTGGGGTGGATCTATGTCTTTTGGGGTTTACTTCTGTTATTTTGGGATGATCCTGTTCTTTTTTGGGGTGTTTATGCCGTGTTTTGGTGTCTCCGTTGGGCTTTGTTGGGTTCCTAATGGGTTTTATGGTGGTTGGGAGTGGACTTTGGGTTTTGGAGAACATCAGTGTGGTGTTTTTACCGTGCTGGGCAGCTAAACCCCACAACCGCTCTCTCACTCCCCCTCCTTTAGATGAGGAGGGGGAGAAGTAAAGCAAAGAACAACTCACGGGTTGAGATAAGGATAATTATTTAAGGGGAAATAATTATAATAATTAAATAAAGACTACCATGAACTAAACAATTTAACTAAGGGGAAGTAAAAGGGAAAAGGGGAACAAGGGAGGAAAACAAACAAACAAAATAAATGAAAGCTATATGGAAGTGCAGAGGAAAGAAATTACTCTCTACTTCCCACAAATGAGCGATGATTGACCACGTCCTTGAAGCAAGGCCTCAACGCACGCAGCCGGTGTTCGAGAGGAGGACCGAGGTCTTCTCAACGAGAGCCCACCCCTCCCCTCTTCTTCCTGTTTCCTCCTTTTATTGCTGAGTGTGACACCACATGGTATGGAATATCCCTTTGATTGGTTTAGGTCAGCTGCCATAGTGATGTTTCTCTCCTCACTTTTTGCCCACCCCCTAGGAGGGTTAGAGAAAGGCCCAATGCTGTGCCACTGCTGCTCAGCAGTAGACACAACACTGGTGTGATAACACTGCTGTTCCAGCTACAAGTACAGAGTACGGCACTGTATGGGCTGCTGCCGGGAAAGTTAACATTCCAGCCAGACCCAGTACAATCAGGTAGGTTTAGGGTGGTTTTGGGGTGGATCTATGATTTTGGGGATTTTCTTTCGTTTTTGGGCGTGATCCTATTCTTTTTGGGGGTGTTTGTGACGTGTTTTATGGTCTCCGTTGGGTTTTGTTGCGTTTTCCGTTGTCATCGTGGTGGAAAATGGTAAATTGCGATTTTTGGAGAACTTCAGGTAGGTTTAGGGGGACTTCTGGGGTGGATTCATGGTATTTGAGTTTTTCTTCTGTTTTTTGGGGTGATCCTGTTCTTTTCTGGGGTGTTTTTGACGTGTTTTTGGGTCTCCGTTGGGTTTCGTTGTGTTGTCAGTCGTCGTTAAGTTCAATGGGAGTGGATTGTGGGGTTTGGAGACGATCAGGTGAGTTTAGGGTGGTTTTGGGGGGAAATTCATGGTATTGGGGTTTTCTCTTCTGATCCAGTTCTTTTTTGGCGTGTTTTTGATGTGTTTTTGGGTCTCCGTTGTGTTTTAGTTGGGTTCTTGTTGGTCATCATGTTGGAAAATTGTAAATTGTGGGTTTTGGAGAATATCAGGTAGGTTTAGGGTGGTTTTGGGGTGGATCTATGGTTTTGGGGTTTTCTTCTGTTTTTTTTTTTTTTTTTTTTTTTTTTTTTTTGTGGTGATCGTGTTCTTTTTTGGGGTGTTTTTGACGTGTTTTGGGGTCTCCGTTGCGTTTTACTTGGCTTCTTATTAGTCATCATGGTGGAAAAGTGTAAATTGTGGGTTTTGGAGAACATCAGGTAGGTTTAGGGGGACCTTCGGGGTGGATCTATGGCTTTTGGGATTATCTTTCTGGTTTGGGGTTGATCGCGTTCTTGTTTGGGGTGTTTTTGAAGTGTTTTGTGGTCTCCATTGGATTTCGTTGGGTTCTCGTTGGTCGTTAAGTTCAATGGGAGTGGATTGTGGGTTTTGGAGAAGATCAAGTGAGTTTAGGGTGGTTTGAAGGGAAATTCATGGTATTGGGGTTTTTTCTTCTGATCCAGTTCTTTTTGGGCGTGTTTTTGACGTGTTTTGGGGTCTCCGCTGGGTTTTAGTTGGGTTTTGTTCGTAATCATGTTGGAAAATGGAAAATTCTGGGTTTTGGAGAACACCTGGTAGGTTTAGGATGGTTTTGGGATGGATCTATGGTTTTGTTTTTTTTTTTTTTTCTGTTTTTTGGGGGGTTGATCCTGTTCTTTTTTGGGGTGTTTTTGACGTGTTTTGGGGTCTCCGCTGGGTTTTACTTGGCTTCTTATTGGTCATCATGGTGGAAAAGTGTAAATTGTGGGTTTTGGAGAACATCAGGTAGGTTTAGGGGGAATTTTGCGGTGGATCTATGGCTTTTGGGATTTTCTTTCGTTTTTGCGTGTGATCGTGTTCTTTTTTGGGTTGTTTTTGACGTGTTTTGTGGTCTCCGTTGGGTTTTGTTGGGTTTTCCTTTGTCATCATGGTGGAAAAGTGTAAATTGTGGGTTTTGGAGATCATCATGTAGGTTTGGGGGGACTTTTGGGGTGGATCTATGGCTTTTGGGGTTTTCTTTCGTTTTTGGGGGTGATCCTGTTCTTGTTTGGGTTGTTTATGACGTTTTTTGGGGTCTCCGTTGGGTGTTGTTGGGTTCCTAATGGGTTTTATGGTGGTCGGGAGTGGACTTTGGGATTTGGAGAACATCAGGTAGGTTTAGGGGGACATTTGGGGTGGATCTATGGTTTTGGGGTATTTTCTTCCAGTTTTCTGGGGTGATCCAGTTTTTTTTTTGTGGTGTTTTTGACGTGTTTTGTGGTCTCCGTTAGGTTTTGTTGGGTTCTTGTATTCATCATGGTGAATGGGAGTGAAATGTGGGATTTGGAGAAGATCAGGTGGGTTTAGGGTGGCTTTGTGGGGAACTTCATGGTTTTTGTTTTTTTTTTTTCTTCTTATCCAGTTCTTTTTTGTGGTGTTTTTAACGTTTTTTGGGGTCTCCGTTGGGTTTCGTTGGGTTTTCCGTTGTCATCATGGTGGAAAATGGTAAATTGTGGGTTTTGGAGAACATCAGGTAGGTTTAGGGGGCCTTTTGGGGTGGATCTATGTCTTTTGGGGTTTACTTCTGTTATTTTGGGATGATCCTGTTCTTTTTTGGGGTGTTTTTGATGTGTTTTGGGGTCTCCGCTGGGTTTTACTTGGCTTCTTATTGGTCATCATGGTGGAAAAGTGTAAATTGTTGGTTTGGAGAACATCAGGTAGGTTTAGGGGGACTTTTGGGGTGGATCTATGGCTTTTGGGATTTTCTTTCGTTTTTGCATGTGATCGTGTTCTTTTTTGGGTTGTTTTTAACGTTTTTTGGGGTCTCCGTTGGGTTTCATTTGGTTTTCCTATGTCATCATGGTGGAAAAGTGTAAATTGTGGGTTTTGGAGAACATCAGGTAGGTTTAGGGGGCCTTTTGGGGTGGATCTATGTCTTTTGGGGTTTACTTCTGTTATTTTGGGATGATCCTGTTCTTTTTTGGGGTGTTTATGCCGTGTTTTGGTGTCTCCGTTGGGCTTTGTTGGGTTCCTAATGGGTTTTATGGTGGTTGGGAGTGGACTTTGGGTTTTGGAGAACATCAGTGTGGTGTTTTTACCGTGCTGGGCAGCTAAACCCCACAACCGCTCTCTCACTCCCCCTCCTTTAGATGAGGAGGGGGAGAAGTAAAGCAAAGAACAACTCACGGGTTGAGATAAGGATAATTATTTAAGGGGAAATAATTATAATAATTAAATAAAGACTACCATGAACTAAACAATTTAACTAAGGGGAAGTAAAAGGGAAAAGGGGAACAAGGGAGGAAAACAAACAAACAAAATAAATGAAAGCTATATGGAAGTGCAGAGGAAAGAAATTACTCTCTACTTCCCACAAATGAGCGATGATTGACCACGTCCTTGAAGCAAGGCCTCAACGCACGCAGCCGGTGTTCGAGAGGAGGACCGAGGTCTTCTCAACGAGAGCCCACCCCTCCCCTCTTCTTCCTGTTTCCTCCTTTTATTGCTGAGTGTGACACCACATGGTATGGAATATCCCTTTGATTGGTTTAGGTCAGCTGCCATAGTGATGTTTCTCTCCTCACTTTTTGCCCACCCCCTAGGAGGGTTAGAGAAAGGCCCAATGCTGTGCCACTGCTGCTCAGCAGTAGACACAACACTGGTGTGATAACACTGCTGTTCCAGCTACAAGTACAGAGTACGGCACTGTATGGGCTGCTGCCGGGAAAGTTAACATTCCAGCCAGACCCAGTACAATCAGGTAGGTTTAGGGTGGTTTTGGGGTGGATCTATGATTTTGGGGATTTTCTTTCGTTTTTGGGCGTGATCCTATTCTTTTTGGGGGTGTTTGTGACGTGTTTTATGGTCTCCGTTGGGTTTTGTTGCGTTTTCCGTTGTCATCGTGGTGGAAAATGGTAAATTGCGATTTTTGGAGAACTTCAGGTAGGTTTAGGGGGACTTCTGGGGTGGATTCATGGTATTTGAGTTTTTCTTCTGTTTTTTGGGGTGATCCTGTTCTTTTCTGGGGTGTTTTTGACGTGTTTTTGGGTCTCCGTTGGGTTTCGTTGTGTTGTCAGTCGTCGTTAAGTTCAATGGGAGTGGATTGTGGGGTTTGGAGACGATCAGGTGAGTTTAGGGTGGTTTTGGGGGGAAATTCATGGTATTGGGGTTTTTTCTTCTGATCCAGTTCTTTTTGGGCGTGTTTTTGACGTGTTTTGGGGTCTCCGCTGGGTTTTAGTTGGGTTTTGTTCGTAATCATGTTGGAAAATGGAAAATTCTGGGTTTTGGAGAACACCTGGTAGGTTTAGGATGGTTTTGGGATGGATCTATGGTTTTGTTTTTTTTTTTTTTTCTGTTTTTTGGGGGGTTGATCCTGTTCTTTTTTGGGGTGTTTTTGACGTGTTTTGGGGTCTCCGCTGGGTTTTACTTGGCTTCTTATTGGTCATCATGGTGGAAAAGTGTAAATTGTGGGTTTTGGAGAACATCAGGTAGGTTTAGGGGGAATTTTGCGGTGGATCTATGGCTTTTGGGATTTTCTTTCGTTTTTGCGTGTGATCGTGTTTTTTTTTGGGTTGTTTTTGACGTGTTTTGTGGTCTCCGTTGGGTTTTGTTGGGTTTTCCTTTGTCATCATGGTGGAAAAGTGTAAATTGTGGGTTTTGGAGATCATCATGTAGGTTTGGGGGGACTTTTGGGGTGGATCTATGGCTTTTGGGGTTTTCTTTCGTTTTTGGGGGTGATCCTGTTCTTGTTTGGGTTGTTTATGACGTTTTTTGGGGTCTCCGTTGGGTGTTGTTGGGTTCCTAATGGGTTTTATGGTGGTCGGGAGTGGACTTTGGGATTTGGAGAACATCAGGTAGGTTTAGGGGGACATTTGGGGTGGATCTATGGTTTTGGGGTATTTTCTTCCAGTTTTCTGGGGTGATCCTGTTCTTTTTTGTGGTGTTTTTGACGTGTTTTGTGGTCTCCGTTAGGTTTTGTTGGGTTCTTGTATTCATCATGGTGAATGGGAGTGAAATGTGGGATTTGGAGAAGATCAGGTGGGTTTAGGGTGGCTTTGTGGGGAACTTCATGGTTTTTGTTTTTTTTTTTTCTTCTTATCCAGTTCTTTTTTGTGGTGTTTTTAACGTTTTTTGGGGTCTCCGTTGGGTTTCGTTGGGTTTTCCGTTGTCATCATGGTGGAAAATGGTAAATTGTGGGTTTTGGAGAACATCAGGTAGGTTTAGGGGGCCTTTTGGGGTGGATCTATGTCTTTTGGGGTTTACTTCTGTTATTTTGGGATGATCCTGTTCTTTTTTGGGGTGTTTATGCCGTGTTTTGGTGTCTCCGTTGGGCTTTGTTGGGTTCCTAATGGGTTTTATGGTGGTTGGGAGTGGACTTTGGGTTTTGGAGAACATCAGTGTGGTGTTTTTACCGTGCTGGGCAGCTAAACCCCACAACCGCTCTCTCACTCCCCCTCCTTTAGATGAGGAGGGGGAGAAGTAAAGCAAAGAACAACTCACGGGTTGAGATAAGGATAATTATTTAAGGGGAAATAATTATAATAATTAAATAAAGACTACCATGAACTAAACAATTTAACTAAGGGGAAGTAAAAGGGAAAAGGGGAACAAGGGAGGAAAACAAACAAACAAAATAAATGAAAGCTATATGGAAGTGCAGAGGAAAGAAATTACTCTCTACTTCCCACAAATGAGCGATGATTGACCACGTCCTTGAAGCAAGGCCTCAACGCACGCAGCCGGTGTTCGAGAGGAGGACCGAGGTCTTCTCAACGAGAGCCCACCCCTCCCCTCTTCTTCCTGTTTCCTCCTTTTATTGCTGAGTGTGACACCACATGGTATGGAATATCCCTTTGATTGGTTTAGGTCAGCTGCCATAGTGATGTTTCTCTCCTCACTTTTTGCCCACCCCCTAGGAGGGTTAGAGAAAGGCCCAATGCTGTGCCACTGCTGCTCAGCAGTAGACACAACACTGGTGTGATAACACTGCTGTTCCAGCTACAAGTACAGAGTACGGCACTGTATGGGCTGCTGCCGGGAAAGTTAACATTCCAGCCAGACCCAGTACAATCAGGTAGGTTTAGGGTGGTTTTGGGGTGGATCTATGATTTTGGGGATTTTCTTTCGTTTTTGGGCGTGATCCTATTCTTTTTGGGGGTGTTTGTGACGTGTTTTATGGTCTCCGTTGGGTTTTGTTGCGTTTTCCGTTGTCATCGTGGTGGAAAATGGTAAATTGCGATTTTTGGAGAACTTCAGGTAGGTTTAGGGGGACTTCTGGGGTGGATTCATGGTATTTGAGTTTTTCTTCTGTTTTTTGGGGTGATCCTGTTCTTTTCTGGGGTGTTTTTGACGTGTTTTTGGGTCTCCGTTGGGTTTCGTTGTGTTGTCAGTCGTCGTTAAGTTCAATGGGAGTGGATTGTGGGGTTTGGAGACGATCAGGTGAGTTTAGGGTGGTTTTGGGGGGAAATTCATGGTATTGGGGTTTTCTCTTCTGATCCAGTTCTTTTTTGGCGTGTTTTTGATGTGTTTTTGGGTCTCCGTTGTGTTTTAGTTGGGTTCTTGTTGGTCATCATGTTGGAAAATTGTAAATTGTGGGTTTTGGAGAATATCAGGTAGGTTTAGGGTGGTTTTGGGGTGGATCTATGGTTTTGGGGTTTTCTTCTGTTTTTTTTTTTTTTTTTTTTTTTTTTTTTGTGGTGATCGTGTTCTTTTTTGGGGTGTTTTTGACGTGTTTTGGGGTCTCCGTTGCGTTTTACTTGGCTTCTTATTAGTCATCATGGTGGAAAAGTGTAAATTGTGGGTTTTGGAGAACATCAGGTAGGTTAAGGGGGACTTTTGGGGTGGATCTATGGCTTTTGGTATTTTCTTGTGTTTTCTGGGGTGATCGTGTTCTTTTTGGGCGTGTTTTTGACGTGTTTTGTGGTCTCCCTTGGGTTTTAGTTGGCTTCTTATTGGTGTTCATGTTGGAATAGTTTAAATTGTGGGTTTTGGAGAACATCAGGTAGGTTTAGGGGGATATTTGGGGTGGATCTATGGCTTTTGGGATTATCTTCCAGGTTTGGGGTTGATCGCGTTCTTGTTTGGGGTGTTTTTGAAGTGTTTTGTGGTTTCCTTTGGATTTCGTTGGGTTCTCGTTGGTCGTTAAGTTCAATGGGAGTGGATTGTGGGTTTTGGAGAAGATCAAGTGAGTTTAGGGTGGTTTGGGGGGAAATTCATGGTATTGGGGTTTTTTCTTCTGATCCTGTTCTTTTTTGGCGTGTTTTTGACGTGTTTTGGGGTCTCCGCTGGGTTTTAGTTGGGTTTTGTTCGTAATCATGTTGGAAAATGGAAAATTCTGGGTTTTGGAGAACACCTGGTAGGTTTAGGATAGTTTTGGGATGGATCTATGGTTTTGTTTTTTTTTTTTTTTCTGTTTTTTGGGGGGTTGATCCTGTTCTTTTTTGGGGTGTTTTTGACGTGTTTTGGGGTCTCCGCTGGGTTTTACTTGGCTTCTTATTGGTCATCATGGTGGAAAAGTGTAAATTGTGGGTTTTGGAGAACATCAGGTAGGTTTAGGGGGAATTTTGCGGTGGATCTATGGCTTTTGGGATTTTCTTTCGTTTTTGCGTGTGATCGTGTTCTTTTTGGGTTGTTTTTGACGTGTTTTGTGGTCTCCGTTGGGTTTTGTTGGGTTTTCCTTTGTCATCATGGTGGAAAAGTGTAAATTGTGGGTTTTGGAGATCATCATGTAGGTTTGGGGGGACTTTTGGGGTGGATCTATGGCTTTTGGGGTTTTCTTTCGTTTTTGGGGGTGATCCTGTTCTTGTTTGGGTTGTTTATGACGTTTTTTGGGGTCTCCGTTGGGTGTTGTTGGGTTCCTAATGGGTTTTATGGTGGTCGGGAGTGGACTTTGGGATTTGGAGAACATCAGGTAGGTTTAGGGGGACATTTGGGGTGGATCTATGGTTTTGGGGTATTTTCTTCCAGTTTTCTGGGGTGATCCTGTTCTTTTTTGTGGTGTTTTTGACGTGTTTTGTGGTCTCCGTTAGGTTTTGTTGGGTTCTTGTATTCATCATGGTGAATGGGAGTGAAATGTGGGATTTGGAGAAGATCAGGTGGGTTTAGGGTGGCTTTGTGGGGAACTTCATGGTTTTTGTTTTTTTTTTTTCTTCTTATCCAGTTCTTTTTTGTGGTGTTTTTAACGTTTTTTGGGGTCTCCGTTGGGTTTCGTTGGGTTTTCCGTTGTCATCATGGTGGAAAATGGTAAATTGTGGGTTTTGGAGAACATCAGGTAGGTTTAGGGGGCCTTTTGGGGTGGATCTATGTCTTTTGGGGTTTACTTCTGTTATTTTGGGATGATCCTGTTCTTTTTTGGGGTGTTTATGCCGTGTTTTGGGGTCTCCGCTGGGTTTTACTTGGCTTCTTATTGGTCATCATGGTGGAAAAGTGTAAATTGTTGGTTTGGAGAACATCAGGTAGGTTTAGGGGGACTTTTGGGGTGGATCTATGGCTTTTGGGATTTTCTTTCGTTTTTGCATGTGATCGTGTTCTTTTTTGGGTTGTTTTTAACGTTTTTTGGGGTCTCCGTTGGGTTTCATTTGGTTTTCCTATGTCATCATGGTGGAAAAGTGTAAATTGTGGGTTTTGGAGAACATCAGGTAGGTTTAGGGGGCCTTTTGGGGTGGATCTATGTCTTTTGGGGTTTACTTCTGTTATTTTGGGATGATCCTGTTCTTTTTTGGGGTGTTTATGCCGTGTTTTGGTGTCTCCGTTGGGCTTTGTTGGGTTCCTAATGGGTTTTATGGTGGTTGGGAGTGGACTTTGGGTTTTGGAGAACATCAGTGTGGTGTTTTTACCGTGCTGGGCAGCTAAACCCCACAACCGCTCTCTCACTCCCCCTCCTTTAGATGAGGAGGGGGAGAAGTAAAGCAAAGAACAACTCACGGGTTGAGATAAGGATAATTATTTAAGGGGAAATAATTATAATAATTAAATAAAGACTACCATGAACTAAACAATTTAACTAAGGGGAAGTAAAAGGGAAAAGGGGAACAAGGGAGGAAAACAAACAAACAAAATAAATGAAAGCTATATGGAAGTGCAGAGGAAAGAAATTACTCTCTACTTCCCACAAATGAGCGATGATTGACCACGTCCTTGAAGCAAGGCCTCAACGCACGCAGCCGGTGTTCGAGAGGAGGACCGAGGTCTTCTCAACGAGAGCCCACCCCTCCCCTCTTCTTCCTGTTTCCTCCTTTTATTGCTGAGTGTGACACCACATGGTATGGAATATCCCTTTGATTGGTTTAGGTCAGCTGCCATAGTGATGTTTCTCTCCTCACTTTTTGCCCACCCCCTAGGAGGGTTAGAGAAAGGCCCAATGCTGTGCCACTGCTGCTCAGCAGTAGACACAACACTGGTGTGATAACACTGCTGTTCCAGCTACAAGTACAGAGTACGGCACTGTATGGGCTGCTGCCGGGAAAGTTAACATTCCAGCCAGACCCAGTACAATCAGGTAGGTTTAGGGTGGTTTTGGGGTGGATCTATGATTTTGGGGATTTTCTTTCGTTTTTGGGCGTGATCCTATTCTTTTTGGGGGTGTTTGTGACGTGTTTTATGGTCTCCGTTGGGTTTTGTTGCGTTTTCCGTTGTCATCGTGGTGGAAAATGGTAAATTGCGATTTTTGGAGAACTTCAGGTAGGTTTAGGGGGACTTCTGGGGTGGATTCATGGTATTTGAGTTTTTCTTCTGTTTTTTGGGGTGATCCTGTTCTTTTCTGGGGTGTTTTTGACGTGTTTTTGGGTCTCCGTTGGGTTTCGTTGTGTTGTCAGTCGTCGTTAAGTTCAATGGGAGTGGATTGTGGGGTTTGGAGACGATCAGGTGAGTTTAGGGTGGTTTTGGGGGGAAATTCATGGTATTGGGGTTTTCTCTTCTGATCCAGTTCTTTTTTGGCGTGTTTTTGATGTGTTTTTGGGTCTCCGTTGTGTTTTAGTTGGGTTCTTGTTGGTCATCATGTTGGAAAATTGTAAATTGTGGGTTTTGGAGAATATCAGGTAGGTTTAGGGTGGTTTTGGGGTGGATCTATGGTTTTGGGGTTTTCTTCTGTTTTTTTTTTTTTTTTTTTTTTTTTTTTTTGTGGTGATCGTGTTCTTTTTTGGGGTGTTTTTGACGTGTTTTGGGGTCTCCGTTGCGTTTTACTTGGCTTCTTATTAGTCATCATGGTGGAAAAGTGTAAATTGTGGGTTTTGGAGAACATCAGGTAGGTTAAGGGGGACTTTTGGGGTGGATCTATGGCTTTTGGTATTTTCTTGTGTTTTCTGGGGTGATCGTGTTCTTTTTGGGCGTGTTTTTGACGTGTTTTGTGGTCTCCCTTGGGTTTTAGTTGGCTTCTTATTGGTGTTCATGTTGGAATAGTTTAAATTGTGGGTTTTGGAGAACATCAGGTAGGTTTAGGGGGATATTTGGGGTGGATCTATGGCTTTTGGGATTATCTTCCAGGTTTGGGGTTGATCGCGTTCTTGTTTGGGGTGTTTTTGAAGTGTTTTGTGGTTTCCTTTGGATTTCGTTGGGTTCTCGTTGGTCGTTAAGTTCAATGGGAGTGGATTGTGGGTTTTGGAGAAGATCAAGTGAGTTTAGGGTGGTTTGGGGGGAAATTCATGGTATTGGGGTTTTTTCTTCTGATCCTGTTCTTTTTTGGCGTGTTTTTGACGTGTTTTGGGGTCTCCGCTGGGTTTTAGTTGGGTTTTGTTCGTAATCATGTTGGAAAATGGAAAATTCTGGGTTTTGGAGAACACCTGGTAGGTTTAGGATGGTTTTGGGATGGATCTATGGTTTTGTTTTTTTTTTTTTTTCTGTTTTTTGGGGGGTTGATCCTGTTCTTTTTTGGGGTGTTTTTGACGTGTTTTGGGGTCTCCGCTGGGTTTTACTTGGCTTCTTATTGGTCATCATGGTGGAAAAGTGTAAATTGTGGGTTTTGGAGAACATCAGGTAGGTTTAGGGGGAATTTTGCGGTGGATCTATGGCTTTTGGGATTTTCTTTCGTTTTTGCGTGTGATCGTGTTCTTTTTGGGTTGTTTTTGACGTGTTTTGTGGTCTCCGTTGGGTTTTGTTGGGTTTTCCTTTGTCATCATGGTGGAAAAGTGTAAATTGTGGGTTTTGGAGATCATCATGTAGGTTTGGGGGGACTTTTGGGGTGGATCTATGGCTTTTGGGGTTTTCTTTCGTTTTTGGGGGTGATCCTGTTCTTGTTTGGGTTGTTTATGACGTTTTTTGGGGTCTCCGTTGGGTGTTGTTGGGTTCCTAATGGGTTTTATGGTGGTCGGGAGTGGACTTTGGGATTTGGAGAACATCAGGTAGGTTTAGGGGGACATTTGGGGTGGATCTATGGTTTTGGGGTATTTTCTTCCAGTTTTCTGGGGTGATCCTGTTCTTTTTTGTGGTGTTTTTGACGTGTTTTGTGGTCTCCGTTAGGTTTTGTTGGGTTCTTTTATTCATCATGGTGAATGGGAGTGAAATGTGGGATTTGGAGAAGATCAGGTGGGTTTAGGGTGGCTTTGTGGGGAACTTCATGGTTTTTGTTTTTTTTTTTTCTTCTTATCCAGTTCTTTTTTGTGGTGTTTTTAACGTTTTTTGGGGTCTCCGTTGGGTTTCGTTGGGTTTTCCGTTGTCATCATGGTGGAAAATGGTAAATTGTGGGTTTTGGAGAACATCAGGTAGGTTTAGGGGGCCTTTTGGGGTGGATCTATGTCTTTTGGGGTTTACTTCTGTTATTTTGGGATGATCCTGTTCTTTTTTGGGGTGTTTATGCCGTGTTTTGGGGTCTCCGCTGGGTTTTACTTGGCTTCTTATTGGTCATCATGGTGGAAAAGTGTAAATTGTTGGTTTGGAGAACATCAGGTAGGTTTAGGGGGACTTTTGGGGTGGATCTATGGCTTTTGGGATTTTCTTTCGTTTTTGCATGTGATCGTGTTCTTTTTTGGGTTGTTTTTAACGTTTTTTGGGGTCTCCGTTGGGTTTCATTTGGTTTTCCTATGTCATCATGGTGGAAAAGTGTAAATTGTGGGTTTTGGAGAACATCAGGTAGGTTTAGGGGGCCTTTTGGGGTGGATCTATGTCTTTTGGGGTTTACTTCTGTTATTTTGGGATGATCCTGTTCTTTTTTGGGGTGTTTATGCCGTGTTTTGGTGTCTCCGTTGGGCTTTGTTGGGTTCCTAATGGGTTTTATGGTGGTTGGGAGTGGACTTTGGGTTTTGGAGAACATCAGTGTGGTGTTTTTACCGTGCTGGGCAGCTAAACCCCACAACCGCTCTCTCACTCCCCCTCCTTTAGATGAGGAGGGGGAGAAGTAAAGCAAAGAACAACTCACGGGTTGAGATAAGGATAATTATTTAAGGGGAAATAATTATAATAATTAAATAAAGACTACCATGAACTAAACAATTTAACTAAGGGGAAGTAAAAGGGAAAAGGGGAACAAGGGAGGAAAACAAACAAACAAAATAAATGAAAGCTATATGGAAGTGCAGAGGAAAGAAATTACTCTCTACTTCCCACAAATGAGCGATGATTGACCACGTCCTTGAAGCAAGGCCTCAACGCACGCAGCCGGTGTTCGAGAGGAGGACCGAGGTCTTCTCAACGAGAGCCCACCCCTCCCCTCTTCTTCCTGTTTCCTCCTTTTATTGCTGAGTGTGACACCACATGGTATGGAATATCCCTTTGATTGGTTTAGGTCAGCTGCCATAGTGATGTTTCTCTCCTCACTTTTTGCCCACCCCCTAGGAGGGTTAGAGAAAGGCCCAATGCTGTGCCACTGCTGCTCAGCAGTAGACACAACACTGGTGTGATAACACTGCTGTTCCAGCTACAAGTACAGAGTACGGCACTGTATGGGCTGCTGCCGGGAAAGTTAACATTCCAGCCAGACCCAGTACAATCAGGTAGGTTTAGGGTGGTTTTGGGGTGGATCTATGATTTTGGGGATTTTCTTTCGTTTTTGGGCGTGATCCTATTCTTTTTGGGGGTGTTTGTGACGTGTTTTATGGTCTCCGTTGGGTTTTGTTGCGTTTTCCGTTGTCATCGTGGTGGAAAATGGTAAATTGCGATTTTTGGAGAACTTCAGGTAGGTTTAGGGGGACTTCTGGGGTGGATTCATGGTATTTGAGTTTTTCTTCTGTTTTTTGGGGTGATCCTGTTCTTTTCTGGGGTGTTTTTGACGTGTTTTTGGGTCTCCGTTGGGTTTCGTTGTGTTGTCAGTCGTCGTTAAGTTCAATGGGAGTGGATTGTGGGGTTTGGAGACGATCAGGTGAGTTTAGGGTGGTTTTGGGGGGAAATTCATGGTATTGGGGTTTTCTCTTCTGATCCAGTTCTTTTTTGGCGTGTTTTTGATGTGTTTTTGGGTCTCCGTTGTGTTTTAGTTGGGTTCTTGTTGGTCATCATGTTGGAAAATTGTAAATTGTGGGTTTTGGAGAATATCAGGTAGGTTTAGGGTGGTTTTGGGGTGGATCTATGGTTTTGGGGTTTTCTTCTGTTTTTTTTTTTTTTTTTTTTTTTTTTTTTTTTGTGGTGATCGTGTTCTTTTTTGGGGTGTTTTTGACGTGTTTTGGGGTCTCCGTTGCGTTTTACTTGGCTTCTTATTAGTCATCATGGTGGAAAAGTGTAAATTGTGGGTTTTGGAGAACATCAGGTAGGTTAAGGGGGACTTTTGGGGTGGATCTATGGCTTTTGGTATTTTCTTGTGTTTTCTGGGGTGATCGTGTTCTTTTTGGGCGTGTTTTTGACGTGTTTTGTGGTCTCCCTTGGGTTTTAGTTGGCTTCTTATTGGTCTTCATGTTGGAATAGTCTAAATTGTGGGTTTTGGAGAACATCAGGTAGGTTTAGGGGGATATTTGGGGTGGATCATGGCTTTTGGGATTATCTTCCAGGTTTGGGGTTGATCGCGTTCTTGTTTGGGGTGTTTTTGAAGTGTTTTGTGGTTTCCTTTGGATTTCGTTGGGTTCTCGTTGGTCGTTAAGTTCAATGGGAGTGGATTGTGGGTTTTGGAGAAGATCAAGTGAGTTTAGGGTGGTTTGGGGGGAAATTCATGGTATTGGGGTTTTTTCTTCTGATCCTGTTCTTTTTTGGCGTGTTTTTGACGTGTTTTGGGGTCTCCGCTGGGTTTTAGTTGGGTTTTGTTCGTAATCATGTTGGAAAATGGAAAATTCTGGGTTTTGGAGAACACCTGGTAGGTTTAGGATGGTTTTGGGATGGATCTATGTTTTTTTTTTTTTTTTTTTTTTTTTTTTTCTGTTTTTTTTTGGGATTGATCCTGTTCTTTTTTGGGGTGTTTTTGACGTGTTTTGGGGTCTCCGCTGGGTTTTACTTGGCTTCTTATTGGTCATCATGGTGGAAAAGTGTAAATTGTGGGTTTTGGAGAACATCAGGTAGGTTTAGGGGGAATTTTGCGGTGGATCTATGGCTTTTGGGATTTTCTTTCGTTTTTGCGTGTGATCGTGTTTTTTTTTGGGTTGTTTTTGACGTGTTTTGTGGTCTCCGTTGGGTTTTGTTGGGTTTTCCTTTGTCATCATGGTGGAAAAGTGTAAATTGTGGGTTTTGGAGATCATCATGTAGGTTTGGGGGGACTTTTGGGGTGGATCTATGGCTTTTGGGGTTTTCTTTCATTTTTGGGGGTGATCCTGTTCATGTTTGGGTTGTTTATGACGTTTTTTGGGGTCTCCGTTGGGTGTTGTTGGGTTCCTAATGGGTTTTATGGTGGTCGGGAGTGGACTTTGGGATTTGGAGAACATCAGGTAGGTTTAGGGGGACATTTGGGGTGGATCTATGGTTTTGGGGTATTTTCTTCCAGTTTTCTGGGGTGATCCAGTTTTTTTTTGGCGTGTTTTTGATGTGTTTTTGGGTCTCCGTTGGGTTTTAGTTGGGTTCTTGTTGGTTATCATGGTGGAAAATTGTAAATAGTTGGTTTTGGTGAACATCAGGTAGGTTTAGGGTTGTTTTGGGGTTGATCTATGGTTTTGGGGTTTTCTTCTGTTTTTTTTTGTTTGTTTGTTTGTTTGTTTGTTTGTTTGTTTTTTGTGGTGATCGTGTTCTTTTTTGGGGTGTTTTTGACGTGTTTTGGGGTCTCCGTTGCGTTTTACTTAGCTTCTTATTAGTCATCATGGTGGAAAAGTGTAAATTGTGGGTTTTGGAGGACATCAGGTAGGTTAAGGGGGACTTTTGGCGTGGATCTATGGCTTTTGGGGTTTTCTTGTGTTTTCTGGGGTGATCGTGTTCTTTTTTGGCGTGTTTTTGACGTGTTTTGTGGTCTCTCTTGGGTTTTAGTTGGCTTCTTATTGGTCTTCATGTTGGAATAGTTTAAATTGTGGGTTTTGGAGAACATCAGGTAGGTTTAGGGGGCCTTTTGGGGTGGATCTATGGCTTTTGCGATTTTCTTCCAGTTTTGGGTGTGATCGCGTTCTTGTTTGGGGTGTTTTTGACGTGTTTTGTGGTCTCCATTGGATTTCGTTGGGTTCTCGTTGGTCGTTAAGTTCAATGGGAGTGGATTGTGGGTTTTGGAGAAGATCAGGTGAGTTTAGGGTGGTTTTGGGGGAAAATTCATACGTTTTTTTTTTTTTTTTCTTCTGATCCAGTTCTTTTTTGGCGTGTTTTTGACGTGTTATGGGGTCTCCGATTGGTTTCGTTGGGTTTTCCTTTGTCATCGTGGTGGAAAAAGTAAATAGTGGGTTTCGGAGAACTTCAGGTAGGTTTAGGGGGACTTTTGGGGCAGATTCATGGTTTTTGGGGTTTTATTCTGTTTTTTTTTGTCTGGTCCCGTTCTTTTTTGGGAAGTTTTTGAGGTGTTTCGGGTTGTCCATTGGGTTTTGTTGGGTTCTCGGTCATCATGGTGGAAATGGGTAAATTGTGGGTTGGTGAACATCAGGTGAGTTTAAGGAATTTGGGGGTGTGAATCTATGGTTTTGGGGGATTCTTTCTGTTTTTTTTTTTTTTTTTTTTTTTTTAGGGTTTTCTTCTGTTTTTGGGGTGGCCTCGTTCTTTTTTGGGGTGTTTTGTTGGGTTTTTCGTTGTCATCGTGGTGGAAAAGAGTAAATTGCGGGTTATGGAGAACATCAGGTAGATTTAGGGTGGTTTGGGGATGGATCTATGGTTCTGGGTGTTTTCTTTCGTTTTTGGGGGTGATCGTGTTCTTTTTTGGGGTGTCTTTGACGTGTTTTGGGGTCTCTGTTGGGTTTCGTTGGGTTTTCCGTTGTCGTCATGGTGGAAAAGTGTAAATTGTGGGTTTTGGAGAACATCAGGTAAGTTAAGGGGGACTTTTGGGGTGGATCTATGGCTTTTGGGGTTTACTTCTGTTATTTTGGGATGATCCTGTTCTTTTTTGGGGTGTTTATGCCGTGTTTTGGTGTCTCCGTTGGGCTTTGTTGGGTTCCTAATGGGTTTTATGGTGGTTGGGAGTGGACTTTGGGTTTTGGAGAACATCAGTGTGGTGTTTTTACCGTGCTGGGCAGCTAAACCCCACAACCGCTCTCTCACTCCCCCTCCTTTAGATGAGGAGGGGGAGAAGTAAAGCAAAGAACAACTCACGGGTTGAGATAAGGATAATTATTTAAAGGGAAATAATTATAATAATTAAATAAAGACTACCATGAACTAAACAATTTAACTAAGGGGAAGTAAAAGGGAAAAGGGGAACAAGGGAGGAAAACAAACAAACAAAATAAATGAAAGCTATATGGAATTGCAGAGGAAAGAAATTACTCTCTACTTCCCACAAATGAGCGATGATTGACCACGTCCTTGAAGCAAGGCCTCAACGCACGCAGCCGGTGTTCGAGAGGAGGACCGAGGTCTTCTCAACGAGAGCCCACCTCTCCCCTCTTCTTCCTGTTTCCTCCTTTTATTGCTGAGTGTGACACCACATGGTATGGAATATCCCTTTGATTGGTTTAGGTCAGCTGCCATAGTGATGTTTCTCTCCTCACTTTTTGCCCACCCCCTAGGAGGGTTAGAGAAAGGCCCAATGCTGTGCCACTGCTGCTCAGCAGTAGACACAACACTGGTGTGATAACACTGCTGTTCCAGCTACAAGTACAGAGTACGGCACTGTATGGGCTGCTGCCGGGAAAGTTAACATTCCAGCCAGACCCAGTACAATCAGGTAGGTTTAGGGTGGTTTTGGGGTGGATCTATGATTTTGGGGATTTTCTTTCGTTTTTGGGCGTGATCCTATTCTTTTTGGGGGTGTTTGTGACGTGTTTTATGGTCTCCGTTGGGTTTTGTTGCGTTTTCCGTTGTCATCGTGGTGGAAAATGGTAAATTGCGATTTTTGGAGAACTTCAGGTAGGTTTAGGGGGACTTCTGGGGTGGATTCATGGTATTTGAGTTTTTCTTCTGTTTTTTTGGGGTGATCCTGTTCTTTTCTGGGGTGTTTTTGACGTGTTTTTGGGTCTCCGTTGGGTTTCGTTGTGTTGTCAGTCGTCGTTAAGTTCAATGGGAGTGGATTGTGGGTTTTGGAGACGATCAGGTGAGTTTAGGGTGGTTTTGGTGAGAAATTGGGGTTTTTTCTTCTGATCCAGTTTATTTTTTGGCGTGTTTTAGATGTGTTTTTGGGTCTCCGTTGGGTTTTAGTTGGGTTCTTGTTGGTCATCATGTTGGAAAATTGTAAATTGTGGGTTTTGGAGAACATCAGGTAGGTTTAGGGTGGTTTTGGGGTGGATCTATGGTTTTGGGGATTTCTTCTGTTTTTTTTTTTTTTTTTTTTTTTTTTTTTTGTGGTTATCCTGTTCATTTTGGGGGTGTTTTTGACATGTTTTGGGGTCTCCGTTGGGTTTTACTTGGCTTCTTATTGGTTATCATGGTGGAAAAGTGTAAATTGTGGGTTTTGGAGAACATCAGGTATGTTTAGGGGGACCTTTGGGGTGGATCTATGGCTTTTGGGGTTTTCTTGTGTTTTCTGGGGTGATCCTGTTCTTTTCTGGCGTGTTTTTGACGTGTTTTGTGGTCTCCGTTGGGTTTTAGTTGGCTTCTTATTGGTCTTCATGTTGGAATAGTTTACATTGTGGGTTTTGGAGAACATCAGGTAATTTTAGGGGGACTTTTGGGGTGGATCTATGGCTTTTGGGATTATCTTCCAGGTTTGGGGTTGATCGCGTTCTTGTTCGGTGTGTTTTTGAAGTGTTTTGTGGTCTCCATTGGATTTCATTGGGTTCTCGTTGGTCGTTAACACCCTAACCCCCTAACCCCCTAACCCTAACCCTAACCCTAATCCTAACCCTAACCGTAACGGATCCCTAATCCTAAAACTAACAAAACCCTAACCCTAACCCTAAACGTAACCCTAACCTTAAGCCTATCCCTAACAGGATCCTAACCCAAACCCTAACCCTAACCCTAACCCCAACGTTTACCAAACCCTAACCCTAACCGTAACCAAATTCGAACCCTAATATTAATCCTAACCCTAAGCCTAACCCTAACCCTAACCCTAAGAGAACCCTAACCATATCCTAACCCTAACCCTAACCTAAACCTTAACCAAAACCTATCCGTAACCCTAACTCTACCCGTAACCGTAACCCTAACCCTAACACTACCCCTAAAGTTAACCCTAACCCTTACCCTAACGGAACCATAAGTCTAAACCTAACCCAAACCTAACCTAATCCTAAACCTCACCCTAACCTCAACCTAAACCTAACCCAAATCCTAAACCTAAACCTAACCCCAACCCTAAACCTAAACCTATCCCTAACTCTAACCATAACCTTGACCCTAACAATTACGGTAAACATAACCCTAACCCTAACCCTAACCTTAACCTAACCCTAACCCTAACCCTAACCCTAACCCTAACCCTAACCCTAACCCTAACCCTAACCCTAACCCTAACCCTAACCCTAACCTTAACCCTAACCCTAACAGAACCCTAATCATAACCCTAACCCTAAGCTAACCCTAACATAACCCTAACCCTACCCTAACAATAACACTAACCCTTAAGATAAACCTAACCCTAAACCTAACTCTAACCCTAACCCTAACCCTAACTTTAACCCTAACCTAACCCTATCCCTAAACATAACCTAAACCTAACGCTAATCCTAACCCTAACCCTAACAGAACCCTAACCCTAACCCTAACCCTAACCCTAACCCTAAACGTAATCCTATCCCTAACACTAACGCGAACCCTAACCCTAACCCTAACCCTAACACAACCTTAACCGTAACCCTAACCCTAACCCTAACCGAACACTAATCCTAAACCTAAACATACCCCTAACCCTAACCGTAACCCTAACCCTAACCCTAACCCTAACAGAACCTTAACCGTAACCCTAACCCTAACCCTAACCGAACACTAACCCTAAACCTAAATATACCCCTAACCCTAACCGTAACCCTAACCCATACCCTAACCTAACCCTAACCATAACCCTAACCGAACCCTAACCCTAATCCTTACCCTAACCATAACCCTAAATCTAACCTAACCTAACCCTATCCCTAACCATAACCTAAACCTAACCCTAATCTTAACCCTAACCCGAAACGTAAAGGAACCCTAACCCTAAACCTAACCCTAACCCTTACGATAACCATAACCCTAAAACTAACACTAACACTAACCATACCCTAACTCTAACCCTGAACATAACACAACCGTAACCCTAACCCTAAACTTAACCCTAACTTTAACCCTAACCTAACCCTAACCCTAACCCTAACGCTAACCCTAACCCTAACCCTAAACCTAACCCTAACCCTAACCATAACCATAACCCTAACACTAACCCTAAACCTAACCCTAACCCTAAACCTAATCCTAACACTAACCCTAACCCTAACCCCACCAGAAACCTAACCGTAACCCTAACCCTAAACCTAACCGTAACCGTAACCCTAACGGAACCCTAAACCTAAACCTAACCCAAATCCTACACAAAACCCTAACCCTAACACTAACCCTAAACCTAACCCTAACCGTATCCCTAATCCTAACCCTATCCCTAACTTTAACCCTATCCTAACCCTAAACCAAAACCTAACCCTAAACCTATCCCTAACCCTAACCAGAATACGAACCCTAACCCTAACCCGACACCTAACCCTAACCCTACCCCTAACCCTAACCCTAATCCTAACCCTAACCCTAACCCTAAACCTAACCTAAACCTAAACCTAACCCTAACCCTAACCGTAACCCTAACCCGAACCTAACTCTTACCCTAACTAGATCCCTTACAGAACCATAACCCTAAACCTACCCGTAACCATAACCCTACCTCTAACCCTTAATACGATCCCTTACCCTACACCTAACCTTTACGATACCCCTAACCCTATCCCTAACCCTAACCCTAAACCTAACCCTAAAAATAACCTAACCCTAACCCTAACCCTAACCCTAACCCTAACCCTAACCCTAACCCTAACCCTAACCCTAACCCTAACCCTAACCCTAACCCTAACCCTAACCCTAACCCTAACCCTACCCTAACCCTAATCCTAACGCTAAACCTAACCTAACCCTAACCCTGAACATAACCCAACCCTAAGCCTAACCCTAACCGTAACATAACCCAACCCTAACCCTAACCCTAACCGTAACCCTAACTTTAACCCTAACCGAAACCTAACCCTAACCCTAAACGTAACCGTAACCCTAAACCTAACCCTAAACCTAACCGTAACCCTAACCCTAACCTAACTCTTATCCTAACCCTAACCCTAACAGAACGCTAACCATAACCCTAAACCTAAAACTAACCTAACCCTAACACTAACACTGACCGTAAATTTAACCCTAACCTAACCCTAACCCAAAACCTAACCCTAACCCTAACCCTAACCCTAAACCTAACCCTACCCTAACTCTAACCCTAACAGAACCCTAACCAGAACCCTAAACCTAACGGTAGCCTCAGCCTAACCCTAATCCTAACCCTTACGATAACCGTAACCTAACCCTAACCCTAACCCTAACGCTAACCCTAACAGTAACCGTAACCGTAACCCTAACCCTAACGATAAGCCTACCCTAAACCTAACCCTAACCCTTACGATAAACCTAACCCTAACCATAAACCTTAAGACAGCCCTAACCCTAACTCTAA
>NW_028137552.1:120000-122500 GCF_965140915.1 Aythya marila
CCTAACCTAACCCTATCCCTAACCCTAATCCTAACCCTAACCCTAACCCGAACTCTAACCCTAACCCTAAACCTAACCCTAACCCTACGCCTAAACCCTAACCTTAACCGAAACCTAACCCAAACCCTAACCATAACCAAAACGGAACCCTAACCCTAAGCCTAGCCATAACCGTAACCCTAACCCTAACCCTAACCCTAAACCTAACCCTAAGCCTAGCCATAACCGTAACCCTAACCCTAACACTAACCCTAAACCTAAACCTAACCGTAACCATAACCCTAACCCTAACCCTAACCCTAACCTAACCCTAACCCTAACCCTAAC
This sequence comes from Aythya marila, assembly GCF_965140915.1. Lineage (NCBI taxonomy): Eukaryota > Metazoa > Chordata > Aves > Anseriformes > Anatidae > Aythya > Aythya marila. The sequence goes on from NW_028137552.1 coordinate 120,328, forward strand.
CCTAACGCTAACCCTCACCCTAACTGTAACCCTAACCCTAACCCTAACCCTAACCCTAACCCTAACCCTAACCCTAACCCTAACCCTTACCTAACCCTAATCCTAACCCTAACCCTAACCCTAACCCTAACCCTAACCCTAACCCTAACCCTAACCCTAACCCTAAACCTAATCCTAACGCTAACCCTAACCCTAACCCCACCAGAAACCTAACCGTAACCCTAACCCTAAACCTAACCGTAACCGTAACCCTAACGGAACCCTAAACCGAAACCTAACCCAAATCCTACACAATACCCTAACCCTAACACTTACCCTAAACCTAACCCTAACCGTAACCCTAATCCTAACCCTATCCCTAACTTTAACCCTATCCTAACCCTAAACAAAAGCCTAACCCTAAACCTATCCCTAACCCTAACCAGAATACGAACCCTAACCCTAAACCCGACACCTAACCCTAACCCGAACCTAACTCTTACCCTAACTAGATCCCTTACAAAACCCTGACCCTAAACCTACCGTAACCATAACCCTACCTCTTACCCTTAATACTAACCCTTACCCTACACCTATCCTTTACGATACCCCTAACCCTATCCCTAACCCTAACCCTAAACCTAACCCTAAAAATAACCTAACCTTAACCCTAACCCTAACCCTAACCCTAAAAATAACCTAACCCTAACCCTTACCCTAACCCTAACGTTAAGCGAAACCTAACCCTAAACAAAACCATAACGAAAACCGAACCCTAACCCTACCCCTAGCCATAAACCTAATCCTAACCCTTACCCTAACCCTAACCCTAACACTAACCCTAACCCTAAACCTAACCCTAACCGTAACCCTAATCCTAACCCTATCCCTAACTTTAACCCTATCCTAACCCTAAACAAAAGCCTAACCCTAAACCTATCCCTAACCCTAACCAGAATACGAACCCTAACCCTAACCCGACACCTAACCCTCACCCTACCCCTAACCCTAAGCGTAATCCTAACCCAAATCTAACCCTAAACCCTAACGGAACCCTAACCCTAACCGTAACCAAAACCGAACCCTAAGCCTAACCCTAACCCTACATTAACCCTAACCCTAACAGAAACCTAACCAAAACCCTAACCCTAACCCTAACACTAAACCTAAACCTATCCGTAACCCTAACTCTACCCCTAACCCTAAACCTAACCCTAACCCTAACCCTAACACGAAGTGCGAACCCGAACCCTAACCCTACCCCTAACCATAACCCTAACCCGAACCCTACCCCTAACCATAACCCTAACCCTAACCCTAACGCTAAACCTAACCTAACCCAAACCCTTACGATAACCCTAACCGTAACCCAAACACTAACCCTAACCCTTGCCTAACCCTACCCGTGAACATAACACGACCCTAACCCTAACTGTAACCCTAACATTAACCCTAACCGAACCCAAAAAATAACCCTAACCTAACCCTAACCCTAACCCTAACCATAACCCTAACCATAACCCAAAACATAACCTAACCGTAACCATAATCCTAACCCTTACCCTAACCGTAACGCTAACACTAACCCTAACCCTAACCCTAACCCTAACATAACCCTAACCCTAACCCTGAACATAACCATAACCCTAACCCTAACTTTAAATCTAAACCTAATGCTAACCCAAACCCTAACCTAACCCTAACCCTAAATCTAACCCTAACGTTAACCCTAACCCTAACCCTAACCCTAACCCTAACCCTAACCCTAACCCTAACCCTAACCCTAACCCTAACCCTAACCCTAACCCTAAACCTAACAGAACCTTAACCCTAAGCCTACAACTAACCCTAACCCTAACCCTAACCCTAAACCTAACCCTAACCCTAATCCTAACCCTAACCTTAATCCTAACCCTAACATAAATCTATCCCTAACCCTAACCCTAACCCTAACAGAACATAAACCCTAACCCTAAACCTAACCCTAACCCTAACCCTAAACCTAACCCTAACCGTAACCGTAACCCTAACCCTAACCCTAACCTAACCCTAACCCTAACCCTAACCCTAACCCTAACGCTAACCCTCAACCTAACTGTAACCCTAACCCTAACCCTAACCCTAACCCTAACCCTAACCCTAACCCTAACCCTAACCCTAACCCTAACCCTAACCCTAACCCTAACCCTAACCT
>NW_028137552.1:162500-170000 GCF_965140915.1 Aythya marila
ACCCTAACCCTAACGCTACACCTAACCATTACCCTAAGCCTCACCCTAACCCTAACCCTAACCCTAAGAGAACCCTAACCCTAACCCTAACCCTTACCATAACCCTAAACCTAAACCTAGGAGATCACTAACCCTAACCCTAACCCTAACCCTAACCCTAACACTAAACCTAACCCTAACCCTTACCCTACCCCTAACGCTAAACCGAACCCTAACCATAACCCTGACCTAAATCCTAATCTTAACCCTAACCCTAACCCTAACCCTAAGAGAACACTAATCGTAAACCTAACCCTAACCCTAACCCTAACCCTAACGCTAAACCTAAACCTAACCCTAACCCTAACCCTAATCCTAATCCTAACCCTAACCCTAACCCTAAGAGAACACTAATCCTAAACCTAACTCTAATCCTAACCCTAACCCTAACCCTAAGAGAACACTAATCCTAAACATAACCCTAACCCTAACCCTAACCCTAACCCTAACCCTAACCCTAACCCTAACCCTAACCCTAACCCTAACGCTACACCTAACCATTACCCTAACCCTAACCCTAACCCTAACCCTAACCCTAAGAGAACCCTAACCCTAACCCTAACCCTAACCCTTACCATAACCCTAAACCTAAACCTAAGAGATCACTAACCCTAACCCTAACCATAACCCTAACCCTAACCCTAACCCTAACCCTAAACCTAACCCTAACCCTTACCCTACCCCTAACGCTAAACCGAACCCTAACCATAACCCTGACCTAAATCCTAATCTTAACCCTAACCCTAACCCTAACCCTAAGAGAACACTAATCGTAAACATAACCCTAACCCTAACCCTAACCCTAAGAGAACACTAATCGTAAACCTAACCCTAATCCTAACCCTAACCCTAACCCTAACCCTAAGAGAACACTAATCCTAAACCTAACCCTAACTCTAACCCTAACCGTAAGCCTAACCCTAAGCCTAACCCTAACCTAACCCTAAACGTTACCCTAACCCTAACCCTAACCCTAACCCTAACCCTAACCCTAATCCTAAGAGAACACTAACCCTAACCCTAACCCTAACACTGACCCTAACCCTAACCCTAACCCTAACCCTAACCCTAACCCTAACCCTAACCCTAACCCTAACCCTAAGAGAACACTAACCCTAACCCTAACCCTAACCTTACCCTAACCCTAAACCTAAATCTAAGAGATCACTAACCCTAAACCTAACCCTAACCCTAAGAGAACCCTAACCGTAACCCTAACCCTAACCCTAACCCTAACCCTAACCCTAACCCTAACCCTAACCCTAACCGTAACCCTAACCCTAACCTTAACCCTAAACCTAACACTAACCCTAACTCTAACCCTAACTCTAACCCTAACACTAACCCTACCCTAACCCTAACCCTAACCCTAACCCTAAACCTAACCCTAACCCTTACCATACCCCTAACGCTAAACCTAAACCTAACCATAACCCTAACCCTAATCCTAATCCTAACCCTAACCCTAACCCTATGAGAACACTAATCCTAACCCTAATCCTAACCCTAACCCTAACCTTAACCCTAAGAGAACACTAATCCTAAACCTAAACCTAACGCTAACCCTAACCGTAAGCCTAACCCTAAGCCTAACCCTAACCTAACCCTAAACCTAACCCTAACCCTAACCCTAACCCTAACCCTAACCCTAACCCTAACCCTAACCCTAACCCTAACACTAACCCTAACCCTAACCCTAACCGTAACCCTAACCCTAAACCTAACCCTAACCATAACCCTAACCCTAACCCTAACCCTAATCCTAAGAGAACACTAACCCTAACCCTAACCCTAACACTGACCCTAACCCTAACCCTAACCCTAACCCTAACCCTAACCCTAACCCTAACCCTAACCCTAAGAGAACACTAACCCTAACCCTAACCCTAACCTTACCCTAACCCTAAACCTAAATCTAAGAGATCACTAACCCTAAACCTAACCCTAACCCTAAGAGAACCCTAACCCTAACCCTAACCCTAATCCTAACCCTAACCCTAACCCTAACCCTAACCCTAACCCTAACCCTAACCCTAACCCTAACCCTAACCCTAACCCTAACCCTAATCCTAACCCTAAACCTAACACTAACCCTAACTCTAACCCTAACACTAACCTTAACCCTATCCCAAACCCTAACCCTAACCCTAAACCTAACCCTAACCCTTACCCTACTCCTAACTCTAAACCTAAACCTAACCATAACCCTAACCCTAATCCTAATCCTAACCCTAACCCTAACCCTAAGAGAACACTAATCCTAAACCTAACTCTAATCCTAACCCTAACCCTAACCCTAAGAGAACACTAATCCTAAACATAACCCTAACCCTAACCCTAACCCTAACCCTAACCCTAACCCTAACGCTACACCTAACCATTACCCTAACCCTAACCCTAACCCTAACCCTAACCCTAACCCTAACCCTAACCCTAATCCTAACCCTAACCCTAATCCTAAACCTATCCCTAACCCTAACCCTAACACTAACCCTAACCCTAACACTAACCCTAACCCTAACCCTAACCCTAACCCTAAGAGAACCCTAACCCTAACACTAAGAGAACACTAACCCTAAACCTAAGAGAACTCTAACCTTAACCCTAACCCTAACCCTAACCCTAACCCTAACACTAACCCTAACCCTAAACCTAACCCTAACTCTAACCCAAACCCTTACCCTAACCCTTACCCTAACCCTAACCCTAACCCTTACCCTAACAGAACACTAACACTAACCCTAACTCTAAACCTAATCCTAACCCTAACCGTAACCCTAACCCTAAGAGAACCCTAACCCTAACCCAAACCCTAACCCTAACCGAAACCCTAACCCTAACCCTAACCCTAACCCTAACCCTAACCCTAAACCTAATACTAACCCTAACTCTAACCCTAACACTAACCTTAACCCTAACCCTAACCCTAACCCTAACCCTAAACCTAACCCTAACCCTTACCCTACCCCTAACGCTAAACCTAAACCTAACCCTAACCCTAACCCTAATCCTAATCCTAACCCTAACCCTAACCCTAAGAGAACACTAATCCTAAACCTAACTCTAATCCTAACCCTAACCCTAACCCTAAGAGAACACTAATCCTAACCCTAACCCTAACCCTAACCCTAACCCTAACCCTAACCCTAACGCTACACCTAACCATTACCCTAACCCTAACCCTAACCCTAACCCTAACCCTAATCCTAACCCAAACCCTAATCCTAAACCTATCCCTAACCCTAACCCTAACACTAACCCTAACCCTAACACTAACCCTAAACCTAACCCTAACCCTATCCCTAACCCTAACACTAACCCTAACCCTAACCCTAACCCTAACCCTAAGAGAACCCTAACCCTAACCCTAAGAGAACACTAATCGTAAACCTAACCCTAACCCTAACCCTAACCCTAAGAGAACACTAATCGTAAACCTAACCCTAACCCTAACCCTAACCCTAAGAGAACACTAATCGTAAACCTAACCCTAATCCTAACCCTAACCCTAACCCTAACCCTAAGAGAACACTAATCCTAAACCTAACCCTAACTCTAACCCTAACCGTAAGCCTAACCCTAAGCCTAACCCTAACCTAACCCTAAACGTAACCCTAACCCTAACCCTAACCCTAAACCTAACCCTAACCCTAACCCTAACCCTAACACTGACCCTAACCCTAACCCTAACCGTAATTCTAACCCTAAACCTAACCCTAACCATAACCCTAACCCTAACCCTAACCCTAACCCTAACCCTAACCCTAACCCTAACCCTAACCCTAACCCTAAGAGAACACTAACCCTAACCCTAACCCTAACCTTACCCTAACCCTAAACCTAACCCTAACCCTAACCCTAACCCTAACCCTAACCCTAACCCTAACCCTAAGAGAACACTAACCCTAACCCTAACCCTAACCTTACCCTAACCCTAAACCTAAATCTAAGAGATCACTAACCCTAACCCTAACCCTAACCCTAAGAGAACCCTAACCGTAACCCTAACCCTAACCCTAACCCTAACCCTAAACCTAACCCTAACCCTAACCCTAACCCTAACCCTAACCCTAAACCTAACACTAACCCTAACTTTAACCCTAACACTAACCCTACCCTAACCCTAACCCTAACCCTAACCCTAAACCTAACCCTAACCCTTACCCTACCCCTAACGCTAAACCTAAACCTAACCATAACCCTAACCCTAATCCTAATCCTAACCCTAACCCTAACCCTAAGAGAACACTAATCCTAACCCTAATCCTAACCCTAACCCTAACCCTAACCCTAAGAGAACACTAATCCTAAACCTAACCCTAACGGTAACCCTAACCGTAAGCCTAACCCTAAGCCTAACCCTAACCTAACCCTAAACCTAACCCTAACCCTAACCCTTACCCTAACCCTAACCCTAACACTAACCCTAACACTGACCCTAACCCTAACCCTAACCGTAACCCTAACCCTAAACCTAACCCTAACCATAACCCTAACCCTAACACTGACCCTAACCCTAACCCTAACCGTAATTCTAACCCTAAACCTAACCCTAACCATAACCCTAACCCTAACCCTAACCCTAATCCTAAGAGAACACTAACCCTAACCCTAAACCTAACACTGACGCTAACCCTAACCCTAACCCTAACCCTAACCCTAACCCTAACCCTAACCCTAACCCTAACCCTAAGAGAACCCTAACCCTAAGAGAACACTAACCCTAACCCTAACCCTAACCTTACCCTAACCCTAAACCTAAATCTAAGAGATCACTAACCCTAACCCTAACCCTAACCCTAACCCTAACCCTAACCCTAACCCTAAACCTAACACTAACCCTAACTCTAACCCTAACTCTAACCCTAACACTAACCCTACCCTAACCCTAACCCTAACCCTAACCCTAAACCTAACCCTAACCCTTACCCTACCCCTAACGCTAAACCTAAACCTAACCATAACCCTAACCCTAATCCTAATCCTAACCCTAACCCTAACCCTAAGAGAACACTAATCCTAACCCTAATCCTAACCCTAACCCTAACCCTAACCCTAAGAGAACACTAATCCTAAACCTAACCCTAACGCTAACCCTAACCGTAAGCCTAACCCTAAGCCTAACCCTAACCTAACCCTAAACCTAACCCTAACCCTAACCCTAACCCTAACCCTAACCCTAACCCTAACCCTAACCCTAACCCTAACACTGACCCTAACCCTAACCCTAACCGTAACCCTAACCCTAAACCTAACCCTAACCATAACCCTAACCCTAACCCTAACCCTAATCCTAAGAGAACACTAACCCTAACCCTAACCCTAACACTGACCCTAACCCTAACCCTAACCCTAACCCTAACCCTAACCCTAACCCTAACCCTAACCCTAACCCTAAGAGAACACTAACCCTAACCCTAACCCTAACCTTACCCTAACCCTAAACCTAAATCTAAGAGATCACTAACCCTAAACCTAACCCTAACCCTAAGAGAACCCTAACCCTAACCCTAACCCTAACCCTAACCCTAACCCTAACCCTAACCCTAACCTTAACCCTAAACCTAACACTAACCCTAACTCTAACCCTAACACTAACCTTAACCCTATCCCTAACCCTAACCCTAACGCTAAACCTAACCCTAACCCTTACCCTACTCCTAACTCTAAACCTAAACCTAACCATAACCCTAACCCTAATCCTAATCCTAACCCTAACCCTAACCCTAAGAGAACACTAATCCTAAACCTAACTCTAATCCTAACCCTAACCCTAACCCTAAGAGAACACTAATCCTAAACATAACCCTAACCCTAACCCTAACCCTAACCCTAACCCTAACCCTAACGCTACACCTAACCATTACCCTAACCCTAACCCTAACCCTAACCCTAACCCTAATCCTAACCCTAACCCTAATCCTAAACCTATCCCTAACCCTAACCCTAACACTCACCCTTACCCTAACCCTAACACTAACCCTAACCCTAAACCTAACCCTAACTCTAACCCAAACCCTTACCCTAACCCTTACCCTAACCCTAACCCTAACCCTTACCCTAACAGAACACTAACACTAACCCTAACTCTAAACCTAATCCTAACCCTAACCGTAACCCTAACCCTAAGAGAACCCTAACCCTAACCCAAACCCTAACCCTAACCGAAACCCTAACCCTAACCCTAACCCTAACCCTAACCCTAACCCTAAACCTAATACTAACCCTAACTCTAACCCTAACACTAACCTTAACCCTAACCCTAACCCTAACCCTAACCCTAAACCTAACCCTAACCCTTACCCTACCCCTAACGCTAAACCTAAACCTAACCCTAACCCTAACCCTAATCCTAATCCTAACCCTAACCCTAACCCTAAGAGAACACTAATCCTAAACCTAACTCTAATCCTAACCCTAACCCTAACCCTAAGAGAACACTAATCCTAAACATAACCCTAACCCTAACCCTAACCCTAACCCTAACCCTAACCCTAATCCTAACCCAAACCCTAATCCTAAACCTATCCCTAACCCTAACCATAACACTAACCCTAACCCTAACACTAACCCTAAACCTAACCCTAACCCTATCCCTAACCCTAACACTAACCCTAACCCTAACCCTAACCCTAACCCTAAGAGAACCCTAACCCTAACCCTAAGAGAACACTAATCGTAAACCTAACCCTAACCCTAACCCTAACCCTAACCCTAAGAGAACACTAATCGTAAACCTAACCCTAATCCTAACCCTAACCCTAACCCTAACCCTAAGAGAACACTAATCCTAAACCTAACCCTAACTCTAACCCTAACCGTAAGCCTAACCCTAAGCCTAACCCTAACCTAACCCTAAACCTAACCCTAACCCTAACCCTAACCCTAAACCTAACCCTAACCCTAACCCTAACCCTAACACTGACCCTAACCCTAACCCTAACCCTAATCCTAAGAGAACCCTAACCCTAACCCTAACCCTAACACTGACCCTAACCCTATCCCTAACCCTAACCCTAAGCCTAACCCTAACCCTAACCCTAACCCTAACCCTAACCCTAACCCTAACCCTAACCCTAACCCTAACCCTAAGAGAACACTAACCCTAACCCTAACCCTAACCTTACCCTAACCCTAAACCTAAATCTAAGAGATCACTAACCCTAAACCTAACCCTAACCCTAAGAGAACCCTAACCCTAACCCTAACCCTAACCCTAACCCTAACCCTAACCCTAACCCTAAACCTAACACTAACCCTAACTCTAACCCTAACTCTAACCCTAACACTAACCCTACCCTAACCCTAACCCTAACCCTAACCCTAAACCTAACCCTAACCCTTACCCTACCCCTAACGCTAAACCTAAACCTAACCATAACCCTAACCCTAATCCTAATCCTAACCCTAACCCTAACCCTAAGAGAACACTAATCCTAACCCTAATCCTAACCCTAACCC
>NW_028137552.1:182500-187500 GCF_965140915.1 Aythya marila
CCTAACCCAAACCCGAACCCTAAGAGAACCCTAACCCTAACCCTAAGAGAACACTAACCCTAACCCTAACAGGACTCTAACCCTAACCCTAACCCTAACCCTAACCCTAACCCTAACCCTAACCCTAACCCTAACCCTAACCCTAACCCTAACCCTAACCCTAACCCTAACCCTAACCCTAACCCTAACCCTAACCCTAACCCTAGCCCTAAACCTAACCCTAACCCTAACACTAACCCTAACCCTAACCCTAACCCTTACCCTAACCCTAACCCTAACCCTAACCCTAACCCTAACCCTAACCCTAACCCTAACCCTAATCCTAAGAGAACACTAACCCTAACCCTAACCCTAAGAGAACCCTAACCCTAACCCTAACCCTTACCATAACCCTAAACCTAAACCTAAGAGATCACTAACCCTAAACCTAACCCTAACCCTAAGAGAACCCTAACCCTAACCCTAACCCTAACCCTAACCCTAACCCTAACCCTAACCCTAAACCTAACCCTAACCATTACCCTACCTCTAACCCTAAACCAAACCCTAACCCTAACCCTAACCCTAATCCTAAGAGAACACTAACCCTCACCCTAACCCTAAGAGAACCCTAACCCTAACCCTAACCCTTACCATAACCCTAAACCTAAACCTAAGAGATCACTAACCCTAAACCTAACCCTAACCCGAAGAGAACCCTAACCCTAACCCTAACCCTAACCCTAACCCTAAACCTAAACCTAACCCTAACCATTACCCTACCTCTAACCCTAAACCAAACCCTAACCATAACCCTAACCTAAATCCTAATCTTAACCCTAACCCTAACTTTAACCCTAAGAGAAGACTAATCCTAAACCTAACCCTAATCCTAACCCTAACCCTAACCATAACCCTAAGAGAACACTAATCCTAAACCTAACCCTAACCCTAACCCTAACCCTAAGCCTAACCCTAAGCCTAAACCTAAACCTAACCCTAAACCTAACCCTAATCCTAACCCTAATCCTAATCCTAACCCTAAACGTAACCCTAACACTAACCCTAACCCTAACCCTAACCCTAACCCTAACCCTAACCCTAAGAGAACCCTAACCCTAACCCTAACCCTAACCCTAAGAGAACCCTAACCCTAACCCTAACCCTAACCCTAACCCTAACCCTAACCCTAACCCTAACCCTAACCCTAACCCTAATCCTAAGAGAACACTAACCCTAACCCTAACCCTAACCCTAAGAGAACCCTAACCCTAACCCTAAACTTAACCCTAACCCTAACCCTAACCCTAACCCTAATCCTAACCCTAACCCTAATCCTAACCCTAAACCTAACCCTAATATAACCCTAACCCTAAGCCTAACCCTAAGCCTAACCCTAAACCTAACCCTAACCCTATCCCTAACCCTAACCGTAACCCTAACCCTAACCCTAACCCTAACCCTAACCCTAACCCTAACCCTAACCCTAACCCTAACCCTAAACCTAACCCTAAACCTAACCCTAACCCTAACCCTAACCCTAACTCTAACCCTAACCCTAAACCTAACCCTAACCCTAACCCTAAGAGAACCCTAACTCTAACCCTAACCCTAACCCTAACACTAACCCTTACCCGAAGAGAACCCTAACCCTAACCCTAACCCTATCCATAACCATAACGCTAACCCTAAGAGAACACAAACTCTAACCCTAACCCTAACCCTAACCCTAACCGTAACCCTAAACCTAACCCTTACCCTAAACCTTATCATAACCCTAAGAGAACACTATGGATTACCCTAACCCTATCCCTAACCCTAACCCTAACCCTAACCCTAACCCTAACCCTAACCCTAACCCTAACCCTAACCCTAACCCTAATCCTAAGAGAACACTAACCCTAACCCTAACCCTAAGAGAACCCTAACCCTAACCCTAACCCTTACCATAACCCTAAACCTAAACCTAAGAGATCACTAACCCTAAACCTAACCCTAACCCTAAGAGAACCCTAACCCTAACCCTAACCCTAACCCTAACCCTAACCCTAACCCTAACCCTAACCCTAACCCTAACCCTAACCCTAACCCTAAGAGAACCCTAACCCTAACCCTAAGAGAACACTAACCCTAACCCTAAGAGAACTATAACCCTAACCCTAACCCTAACCCTAATCCTAACCCTAACCTAACCCTAACCCTAACCCTAAGCTAATCCTAACCCTAACCCTAACCCTAAGAGAACCCTAACCCTAACCCTAACCCTAACCCTAAACCTAACCCTAACCCTAACTCTAACCCAAACCCTTACCCTAACCCTAACCCTAACCCTAACCTTAACCCTAACCCTAACCATTACCCTAAGAGAACACTAACACTAACCCTAACACTAAACCTACTCCTAACCCTAAAACTAAACCTAACCCTAACCTTAACCCTAACCCTAACCATTACCCTAAGAGAACACTAACACTAACCCTAACACTAAACCTACTCCTAACCCTAACCCTAACCCTAACCCTAAGAAACCCTAACCCTAACCCAAACCCTAACCCTAATCGAACCCTAACCTTAACCCTAACCCTAACCCTAACCCTAACCCTAACCCTAACCCTAACCCTAACCCTAACCCTAACCCTAACCCTAACCCTAAACCTAACACTAACCCTAACTCTAACCCTAACACTAACCTTAACCCTAACCCTAACCCTAACCCTAACCCTAAACCTAACCCTAACCCTTACCCTACCCCTAACGCTAAACCTAAACCTAACCATAACCCTAACCCTAATCCTAATCCTAACCCTAACCCTAACCCTAAGAGAACACTAATCCTAAACCTAACTCTAAACCTAACCCTAACCCTAACCCTAAGAGAACACTAATCCTAAACATAACCCTAACCCTAACCCTAACCCTAACCCTAACCCTAACCCTAACCCTAACCCTAACCCTAACCCTAACCCTAACGCTACACCTAACCATTACCCTAACCCTAACCCTAACCCTAACCCTAAACCTAATCCTAACCCTAACCCTAATCCTAAACCTATCCCTAACCCTAACCCTAACACTAACCGTAACCCTAACACTAACCCTAAACCTAACCCTAACCCTAACCCTAACCCTAACACTAACCCTAACCCTAACCCTAACCCTAACCCTAAGAGAACCCTAACCCTAAGAGAACACTAACCCTAAACCTAAGAGAACTCTAACCTTAACCCTAACCCTAACCCTAACCCTAGCCCTAACCCTAAACCTAACCCTAAATCTAACCCAAACCCTTACCCTAACCCTTACCCTAACCCTAACCCTAACCCTTACCCTAAGAGAACACTAACACTAACCCTAACACTAAACCTAATCCTAACCCTAACCGTAACCCTAACCCTAAGAGAACCCTAACCCTAACCCAAAACCTAACCCTAACCGAAACCCTAACCTTACCCCTAACCCTAACCCTAACCCTAACCCTATCCCTAACCCTAACCCTAACCCTAACACTAACCCTAACCCTAAACCTAACCCTAACCCTAACCCTAACCATAAGAGAACACTAACCCTAACCCTAAACCTAACCCTAATCCTAACCCTAAACGTAACCCTAACCCTAACCCTAACCCTAACCCTAACCCTAACCCTAACCCTAACCCTAAACCTAACCCTAACCCTAACCCTAACCCTAACCCTAAGAGAACCCTAACCCTAACCCTAATCCTAACCCTAACCCTAACCCTAAACCTAACACTAACCCTAACCCTAATCCTAACCCTAACCCTAACCCTAACCCTAACTCTAACCCTAACACTAACCCTAAACCTAACCCTAACCCTAACCCTAAGCCTAACACTAATCCTAACCCTAACCCAAACCCGAACCCTAAGAGAACCCTAACCCTAACCCTAAGAGAACACTAACCCTAACCCTAAGAGGACTCTAACCCTAACCCTAACCCTAACCCTAACCCTAACCCTAACCCTAACCCTAACCCTAACCCTAACCCTAACCCTAACCCTAACCCTAACCCTAACCCTAACCCTAACCCTAACCCTAACCCTAACCCTAACCCTAACCCTAACCCTAACCCTAACCCTAACCCTAACCCTAGCCCTAAACCTAACCCTAACCCTAACACTAACCCTAACCCTAACCCTAACCCTTACCCTAACCCTAACCCTAACCCTAACCCTAACCCTAACCCTAACCCTAACCCTAACCCTAATCCTAAGAGAACACTAACCCTAACCCTAACCCTAAGAGAACCCTAACCCTAACCCTAACCCTTACCATAACCCTAAACCTAAACCTAAGAGATCACTAACCCTAAACCTAACCCTAACCCTAAGAGAACCCTAACCCTAACCCTAACCCTAACCCTAACCCTAACCCTAACCCTAACCCTAACCCTAAACCTAACCCTAACCATTACCCTACCTCTAACCCTAAACCAAACCCTAACCCTAACCCTAACCCTAATCCTAAGAGAACACTAACCCTCACCCTAACCCTAAGAGAACCCTAACCCTAACCCTAACCCTTACCATAACCCTAAACCTAAACCTAAGAGATCACTAACCCTAAACCTAACCCTAACCCGAAGAGAACCCTAACCCTAACCCTAACCCTAACCCTAACCCTAAACCTAAACCTAACCCTAACCATTACCCTACCTCTAACCCTAAACCAAACCCTAACCATAACCCTAACCTAAATCCTAATCTTAACCCTAACCCTAACTTTAACCCTAAGAGAAGACTAATCCTAAACCTAACCCTAATCCTAACCCTAACCCTAACCATAACCCTAAGAGAACACTAATCCTAAACCTAACCCTAACCCTAACCCTAACCCTAAGCCTAACCCTAAGCCTAAACCTAAACCTAACCCTAAACCTAACCCTAATCCTAACCCTAATCCTAATCCTAACCCTAAACGTAACCCTAACACTAACCCTAACCCTAACCCTAACCCTAACCCTAACCCTAACCCTAAGAGAACCCTAACCCTAACCCTAACCC
>NW_028137552.1:245000-247500 GCF_965140915.1 Aythya marila
CATAACCCTAACCCTAACCCTAACCCTAACCCTAACCCTAAGAGAACACTAACACTAACCGTAACACTAAACCTAATCGTAACCCTAACCCTAACCCTAACCCTAAGAGAACCCTAACCCTAACCGTAACCCTAACCCGAACCTTAACCAAAACCCTAACCCTAACCCTAACCCTAGCCCTAACCCTAAACCTAAGAGAACACTATCCCTAACCCTAAACCTAACCCTAACTCTAACCCTAAGAGAACCCTAACCCTAACCCAAACCCTAACCCTCAACCTAACCCTAACTCTAACCCAAACCCTTACCCTAACCATAACCCTAACCCTAACCCTAACCCTAACCCTAACCCTAACCCTAACCCTAACCCTAACCCTAACCCTAAGAGAACACTAACACTAACCCTAACACTAAACCTAATCCTAACCCTAACCCTAAGAGAACCCTAACCCTAACCGTAACCCGAACCCTAACCCTAACCGAAACCCTAACCCTAACCCTAACCCTAGCCCTAACCCTAACCCTAAGAGAACACTAACCCTAACCCTAACTCTAACCTTAACCCTAACCCTAACCCTAACACTTACCCTAACCCTAAGAGAACCCTAACCGCAAATCTAACCCTAACCCTAACCCTAACACTAACCCTAACCCTAACACTAACGCTACACCTAACCTTTACCCTAACCCTAACCCTAACCCTAACCCTAACCCTAACCCTAACCCTAACCCTAACCCTAACCCTAATCCTAACCCTAACCCTAACCCTAAACATAACCCTAACCCTAACCCTAATCCTAACCCTAACCCTAACACTAACCCTGACCCTAACCCTAACACTAACCCTAACCCTAACACTAACCCTAACCCTAACCCTAACCCTAAACCAAACCCTAACCGTAACCCTAACCATAACCCTAACCATAACCATAACCCTAACCCTAAGAGAACACTAACCCTAATTCTAACCCTTACCCTAACCCTAACCCTAACCCTAAACCTAACCCTAACTCTGACCCTAACCCTAACCCTAACCCTAACCCTAACAGTAACCCTAACCCTAACCCTAACCCTAAGAGAACACTAACCCTAACCTTAACCCTAACCCTAACCCTAACCCTAAGAGAACACTAATACAAACCCTAACATTAACCCTAATCCTAACCCTAACACTAACCCTAAGAGAACCCTAACCCTAACCCTAACCCTAACCTTAAACCTAACCCTAACCCTATGCCTAACCCTAACCCTAAGAGAACACTAACTCTAACCCTAACCCTAACCCTGAACCTAACCCTAACTCTAACCCAAACCCTTACCCTAACCCTAACCCTAACCCTAACCCTAACCCTAACCCTAACCCTAACCCTAACCCTAACCCTAAGAGAACCCTAACCCTAACCCTAACCCTAACCCTAACCCTAACCCTAACCCTAACCCTAACCCTAACCCTAACCCTAACCCTAACAGAACCCTAACCCTAAGAGAACCCTAACCCTAACCCTAAACTTAACCCTAACCTTAACCCTAAACCTAAGAGAACACTAACCCTAACCCTAACCCTAACCCTTACCCTAACCCTAACCCTAACCCTAACCCTAACCCTAACCCTAACCCTAACCCTAACCCTAACCCTAACCCTAAGAGAACACTATGCCTAACCCTAACCCTAACCCTAACTCTAACCCTAAGAGAACCCTAACCCTAACCCTAACCCTAACCCTCAACCTAACCCTAACTCTATCCCAAACCCTTACCCTAACCATAACCCTAACCCTAACCCTAACCCTAACCCTAACCCTAACCCTAACCCTAAGAGAACACTAACATTAACCGTAACACTAAACCTAATCGTAACCCTAACCCTAACCCTAACCCTAAGAGAACCCTAACCCTAACCGTAACCCTAACCCGAACCTTAACCAAAACCCTAACCCTAACCCTAACCCTAGCCCTAACCCTAAACCTAAGAGAACACTATCCCTAACCCTAAACCTAACCCTAACTCTAACCCTAAGAGAACCCTAACCCTAACCCAAACCCTAACCCTCAACCTAACCCTAACTCTAACCCAAACCCTTACCCTAACCATAACCCTAACCCTAACCCTAACCCTAACCCTAACCCTAACCCTAACCCTAACCCTAACCCTAACCCTAACCCTAAGAGAACACTAACACTAACCCTAACACTAAACCTAATCCTAACCCTAACCCTAACCCTAACCCTAAGAGAACCCTAACCCTAACCGTAACCCTAACCCTAACCCTAACCGAAACCCTAACCCTAACCCTAACCCTAGCCCTAACCCTAACCCTAAGAGAACACTAACCCTAACCCTAACTCTAACCTTAACCCTAACCCTAACCCTAACACTTACCCTAACCCTAAGAGAACCCTAACCGCAAACCTAACCCTAACCCTAACCCTAACCCTAACCCTAACACTAACCCTAACCCTAACACTAACGCTACACCTAACCTTTACCCTAACCCTAACC
>NW_028137552.1:282500-285000 GCF_965140915.1 Aythya marila
CCCTAACCCTAAACCTAAGAGAACACTAATCCTAAACCTAACCCTAATCCTAACCCTAACCCTAACCCTAACCCTAAGAGAACACTAATCCTAAACCTAACCCTAACCCTAACCCCAACCCTAACTCTAACCCTAACCCTAACCCTAACCCTAACCCTAACCCTAACCCTAAACCTAAACCTTACCATAAGCCTTACCCTAACCCTAAGAGAACCCTAACCCTAAGAGAACTCTGACCCTAACCCTAACCCTAAGCCTAACCCTACCCCTAACGCTAAACCTAACCCTAACCCTAACCCTAACCCTAACCCTAACCCTAACCCTAACCCTAATCCTAACCCTAAGAGAACACTAACCCTAAGAGAACCCTGACCATAACCCTAACCCTAACCCTAACCCTAATCCTAACCCTAAGAGAACCCTAACCCTAACCTTAACAATAACCCAAGGAGAACACTAAACCTAACCATAACCCTAACCCTAACCCTAACCCTTACCCTAACCCTAACCCTAACCCTAACCCTAATGCTAACACTAACCCTAACCCTAACCCTAACCCTAACCCTAAGAGAACCCTAAACCTAACCCTAAATCTAACCCAAACCCTTACCCCAATCCTAACCCTTACCCTAACCCTAACCCTAAGAGAACCCTAACCCTAACCCTAACCCTAACCCTAACCCTAACCCTAACCCTAACCCTAACCCTAACCCTAACCCTAACCCTAACCCTAAACCTAACGCTACACCTAACCATTACCCTAACCCTAACCCTACCCCTAACCCTAACCCTAACCCTAATCCTAACCCTAACCCTAACCCTAAACCAAACCCTAACGCTAACCCTAACCCTAACCCTAACCCTAACACTAACCCTAACCCTAACCCTAACCCTAACCCTAACCCTAACCCTAAGAGAACACTAATCCTAACCCTAACTCTAACCCTAACCGAAACCCTAACCTTTACCCTAACCCTAACCCTAATCCTAACCCTAACCCTAACCCTAACACTAACCCTAACCCTAACCCTAACCCTAACCCTAACCCTAAGAGAACAATAACCCTAACCCTAACCCTAACCCTAATCCTAACCGTAACCGTAACCCTAAACCTAACCCTAACCCTAACCCTAACCCTAACCCTAACCCTAACCCTAACCCTAACCCTAACCCTAAACCTAACGCTACACCTAACCATTACCCTAACACTAACCCTACCCCTAACCCTAACCCTAACCCTAATCCTAACCCTAACCCTAACCCTAAACCAAACCCTAACGCTAACCCTAACCCTAACCCTAACCCTAACACTAACCCTAACCCTAAACCTAATCCTAACCCTAACCCTAACCCTAAGAGAACCCTAACCCTAACCCTAACTCTAACCCTAACCGAAACCCTAACCTTTACCCTAACCCTAACCCTAATCCTAACCCTAACCCTAACCCTAACCCTAACACTAACCCTAACCCTAACCCTAACCCTAACCCTAACCCTAAGAGAACAATAACCCTAACCCTAACCCTAACCCTAATCCTAACTGTAACCGTAACCCTAAACCTAACCCTAACCCTAACCCTAACCCTAACCTTAACCCTAACCTTAACCCGAATAGAACCCTAACCCTAACCCTAACCCTAACCCTAACCCTAACCCTAACCCTAACCCTAACCCTAACCCTAACCGTAAGAGAACACTAACCCTAACCCTAACCCTAACCCTAACACGAAGAGAACCCTAACCCTAACCCTAACCATAACCCTAACCCTAACCCTAACACTAAGAGAACCCTAACCCTAAGAGACCTCTGACCCTAACCCTATCCCTAAGCCTAACCCTACCGCTAACGATAAACCTAACCCTAACCCTAACCCTAACCCGAACCGTAACCCTAACCCTAACCCTAAGCATAACCAAAACCCTAACCCTAAGAGAATACTAACCCTAACCCTAAACCTTACCCTAACCCTAACCCTAACCCTAACCCTAAACCAAACCCTAACGCTAACCCTAACCCTAACCCTAACCCTAACACTAACCCTAACCCTAACCCTAACCCTAACCCTAACCCTAACCCTAAGAGAACACTAATCCTAACCCTAACTCTAACCCTAACCGAAACCCTAACCTTTACCCTAACCCTAACCCTAATCCTAACCCTAACCCTAACCCTAACCCTAACACTAACCCTAACCCTAACCCTAACCCTAACCCTAACCCTAAGAGAACAATAACCCTAACCCTAACCCTAACCCTAATCCTAACCGTAACCGTAACCCTAAACCTAACCCTAACCCTAACCCTAACCCTAACCCTAACCCTAACCCTAACCCTAACCCTAACCCTAACCCTAAACCTAACGCTACACCTAACCATTACCCTAACCCTAACCCTACCCCTAACCCTAACCCTAACCCTAATCCTAACCCTAACCCTAACCCTAAACCAAACCCTAACGCTAACCCTAACCCTAACCCTAACCCTAACACTAACCCTAACC
>NW_028137552.1:360000-362500 GCF_965140915.1 Aythya marila
ACCTTAACCCTAACCCTAACCCTTACCCTAACAGTAATCCTAACCCTAACCTTAACCCTAAACCTAAGAGAACACTAACCCTAACCCTAACCCTAACCCTAACCCTAACCCTAACACTAACCCTAACCCTAACACTAACCCTAACGCTAATTCTAAACCTAACCCTAAAACTAAGCCTAACCCTAACCCTAAACCTAATCCAAACCCTAACCCTAACCCTAACCCTAACCCTAAACCGAAACGTAAGTGATCATTAACCCTAACCCTAACCCTAACGCTAACCCTAAACCTTACCCTAACCCTAAACCTAACCCTAACGTAAACCCTAACCGTAAACCTAACCCTAACCCTAACCCTAACCCTAACCCTAACCCTAACCCTAACCCTAACCCTAAACCTAACCCTAAACCTAACCCTAACTTTAACCCTAACCCTAAGAGAACCCTAACACTAACCCTAATCCTAACCCTAACCCTAAGAGAATCTTAATCCTAACCCTAACCCTAACGCAAACCCTAACCCTAACCCTAACCCTAAGCCTAAGCCTAAGCCTAAGCCTAAACCTAGCCTAAGCCTAAACCTAACCCTAACCCTAACCCTAACCGTAACCCTAACCCCAACCCTAACCCTAACCCTAACCCTAACCCTAACCCCTAACCCTAACCCTAACCCTAACCCTAACCCTAAGAGAACACTAACCATAACCCTAACCCTAACCCTAACCCTAACCCTAACGCTAACCGTAACGCTAACCTAACCCTAACAATAACCCTAACCCCAACCCTAACCCTAACCCTAACCCTAACCCTAACCCTAACCCTAACCCTAACCCTAACCCTAACCCTAAGAGAACACTAACCATAACCCTAAACCTAACCCTAACCTTAACCCTAACCCTAACACTAACCCTAACCCTAACCCTAACCCTAACACTAACCCTAACCCTAACCTAACCCTAAACATAACCCTAACCCTAACCCTAACCCTAAGCCTAAGAGAACACTAACACTAACCCTAACCCTAATTCTAACCCTAAACCTAACCCTAACCCTAACCCTATCCCTAACCGTAACCCTAACCCTAAGAGAACACTAACCCTAACCCTAACCCTTACACTAACCCTAACCGTATCCCTAAACCTAACCCTAACCCTAACCATAACCCTAAGAGAATACTAAACCTAACCATATCCCTAACCCCAACCCTAACCCTAACTCTAACCCTAAACCTAACCCTAACCCTAACCCTAACCCTAAACCTAACACTTAGAAAACACTAACCCTAACCCTAACGCACACCCTAAGAGAACCCTAACCCTAAACCTACACCTAACCCTAACCCTAACCCTAACCCTTACCCTAACCCTAAACCTAAACCTAAGATATCACTAACCCTAAACCTAACCCTAACCCTAACCCTAACCCTAACCCTAACCCCAACCTTAACCCTAACCCTAACCCTTACCCTAACCGTAATCCTAACCCTAACCTTAACCCTAAACCTAAGAGAACACTAACCCTAACCCTAACCCTAACCCTAACCCTAACCCTAACACTAACCCTAACCCGAACACTAACCCTAACGCTAATTCTAAACCTAACCCTAAAACTAAGCCTAACCCTAACCCTAAACCTAATCCAAACCCTAACCCTAACCCTAACCCTAACCGTAACTCTAAGAGAACACTAATCCTAACCCTAACCCTAACCCTAACCCTAACCCTAAACCTAAACCTAAGAGATCACTAACCCTAACCCTAACCCTAAGAGAACACTAACCCTGACCCTAACACTAACCCTAAAATTAACCCTAACCCTAACCCTAACCGTAACCCTAACCCCAACCCTAACCCTAACCCTAACCCTAACCCTAACCCCTAACCCTAACCCTAACCCTAACCCTAACCCTAAGAGAACACTAACCATAACCCTAACCCTAACCCTAACCCTAACCCTAACGCTAACCGTAACGCTAACCTAACCCTAACAATAACCCTAACCCCAACCCTAACCCTAACCCTAACCCTAACCCTAACCCTAACCCTAACCCTAACCCTAACCCTAACCCTAACCCTAAGAGAACACTAACCATAACCCTAAACCTAACCCTAACCTTAACCCTAACCCTAACACTAACCCTAACCCTAACCCTAACCCTAACACTAACCCTAACCCTAACCTAACCCTAAACATAACCCTAACCCTAACCCTAACCCTAAGCCTAAGAGAACACTAACACTAACCCTAACCCTAATTCTAACCCTAAACCTAACCCTAACCCTAACCCTATCCCTAACCGTAACCCTAACCCTAAGAGAACACTAACCCTAACCCTAACCCTTACACTAACCCTAACCGTATCCCTAAACCTAACCCTAACCCTAACCATAACCCTAAGAGAATACTAAACCTAACCATATCCCTAACCCCAACCCTAACCCTAACTCTAACCCTAAACCTAACCCTAACCCTAACCCTAACCCTAAACCTAACACTTAGAA
>NW_028137552.1:397500-400000 GCF_965140915.1 Aythya marila
CTAACCCTAACCCTAACCCTAACCCTAACCCTAACCCTAACCCTAACAAGAGAACACTAACCCTAACCCTAACCCTAACCCTAACCCTAACCCTTAGCCTAAACCTAACCCTAACCCTAACCCTAACCCTAAGAGAACACTAACCCTAACCCTAAACCTAACCCTAAGAGAAACCTAACCCTAACCCTAACACTAAGCCTAACCCTAATTGAAACCCTTTCCCTTAATCTATCCCTAACCCTAACCCTAACCATAAATCTAAGAGAACACTAACACTAACCCTAACACTAACCTTAATCCTAACCCGAAACCTAACCCTAACCCTAACCCTAACCCTAACTCTAATACTAAATCTAACCCTAACCCTAACCCTAACCCTAAACCTAACCCTAACCCTAACCCTAACCCTAACAGAACACTAACCCTAACCCTAACCCTAAGAGAACCCTAACCCTTACACTAACCCTAACCCTAACCTTAACCCTAAACCTAAGAGAACACTAACACTAACCATAACCCTAATCCTAACCCTAACACTAACCCTAACCCTAACCCTAACCCTAACCCTAACCCTAACCCTAACCCTGACCCTAACCTAATCCTAAACATAACCCTAACCCTAACCCTAAGCCCAAGAGAACACTAACCCAAACCCTAACCCTAACCCTAACCCTAACCCTAACCCTAACCCTAACCCTAACCCTAACCCTAACCCTAACCCTAACCCTAACCCTAACCCTAACCCTAACCCTAAACCTAACCCTACCCCTAACCCTAACCCTAACCCTAACCCTTACCCTAACCGTAAACCTAAACCTAAGAGATCACTAACCCTAACCCTAACCCTAACCCTAACGCTAATCCTAAACCTAACCCTAACCCTAACCCTAACCCTAACCCTAAACCTAATCTTAACCCTAACCCTAACCCTTACCCTAACCCTAAACCTAAACCTAAGAGATCACTAACCCTAAACCTAACCCTAACCCTAACCCTAACCCTAACCCTAACCCTAACCCTAACCCTAACCCTAACCCTAACCCTAACCCTAACACTAACCCTAACCCTAACGTTAACCCTAACCTTAACCCTAACCCTAACCTTTACCCAAACCCTAACCCTAACCTTAACCCTAACCGTAAGAGAACACTAAACCTAACCCTAACCCTAACCCTAACCCTAACCCTAACCCTAAGAGAACCCTAACCCTAACCCTAACCCTAACGCTTATCCTAAACCTTACCCTAAAACTAACCCTAAACCTAACCCTAAACCTAACCCAAACCCTAACCCTAACCGTAACCCTAACCGTAACCCTAACCATAACCCTAACCCTAACCCTAACCCTAACCCTAACCCTTACCCTAACAGTAACCCTAACCCTAACCCTAACCCTAACCCTAACCCTAACCCTAACCCTAAGAGAACAGTAATCCTAAACCTAACCTAACCAAAAAACTAACCCTAACCCTAACCCTAACCCTAACCCTAACCCTATCTCTAAGAGAACCCTAACCCTAACCATAAGAGAACCCTAACCGTAACCGTAACCCTAACACTAACCCTAACCCTAACCCTAAGCCTAACCCTAACCCTAAACCTAACCCTAAACCTAACCCTAAATTTAACCCTAACACTAAGAGAACACTAACCCTAACCCTAACCCTAACCCTAAGAGAACCCTAACCCTAACCCTAACCCTAACCCTATCCCTAAACCTAACCCTAACCCTAACCCTAACCCTAAACCTAAACGTAAGAGATCACTAACCCTAACCCTAACCCTAACCCTAACCCTAACACTAACCCTAACCCTAACCCTAACCCTAACGCTAATCCTAAACCTAACCCTAAAACTAACCCTAACCCTAACCCTAACCCTAACCCTAACCCTAACCCTAACCCTAACCCTAACCCTAACCCTAACCGTAACCCTAACCCTAAACCTAACCCTAACCCTAACGTTAACCCTAACCCTAACCCTAACCTAACCCTAACCCTAACCATAACCCTAACACTAACCCTAACCCTAAGCCTAAGAGAACACTAACCCTAACCTTAACCCTAACCCCAAACCTAACCCTAACCCTAAGCCTATCCCTAACCCTAACCCTAACCCTAAGAGAACACTAACCCTAACCCTAACCCTAACCCTAACCTTAACCCTAACCCTAAGAGAACCCTAACCCTAAACCTAACCCTAACCCTAACCCTAACCCTAACCCTAACCCTAACCCTAACCCTAACAGTAACCCTAACCCTAACCCTAACCCTAACCCTAACCCTAACCCTAAGAGAACAGTAATCCTAAACCTAACCTAACCATAAAACTAACCCTAACCCTAACCCTAACCCTAACCCTATCTCTAAGAGAACCCTAACCCTAACCATAAGAGAACCCTAACCGTAACCGTAACCCTAACACTAACCCTAACCCTAAGCCTAAGAGAACACTAACCCTAACCTTAAACCTAACCCCAAACCTAACCCTAACCCTAAGC
>NW_028137552.1:410000-420000 GCF_965140915.1 Aythya marila
CCATAACCCTAACACTAACCCTAAGCCTAAGAGAACACTAACCGTAACCCTAACCCTAACCCTAACCCTAACCATAACCCTAACCCTAACCCTAACCCTAAACCTAAACCTAAGAGATCACTAACCCTAAACCTAACCTTCACCCTAAGGCTAACAGTAACGCTAACCATAACACTAACCCTAACCCTAACCCTAACCCTAACCCAAACCCTAACCCTAACATAACCCTAACCATAAACCTAACCCTAACCCTAACCCTAAGAGAACCCTAACCCTAACCCTACCCCTAACCCTAACCCTAACCCTTACCCTAACTCTAAACCTAAACCTAAGAGATCACTAACCCTAACCCTAACCCTAACCCTAACACTAACCTTAAACCTAACCCTAACCATAACCCATTCCCTAACTCTAACCCTAACCCTAACCATAACCCTAAGTGTAAGAGAACACTAACCCTAACCCTAACCCTAAACCTAACCCAACCCTAACCCTAACACTAACCTTAATCCTAAACCTAAACTTAACCCTAACCCAAACCCTACCCCTAACGCTAAACCTAACACTAACCTTAACCCTAACCCTAACCCTAATCCTAATCCTAACCTTAACCCTAACCCTAACCCTAAGAGAACACTAACACTAACCCTAACCCTAAACCTAACACTAACCCTAACCCTAACCCTAAACCTAACCCTAACCCTAACCCTAACCCTTAGAGAACCCTAACCCTAACCCTAATCCTAACCCTAACCTTAAGAGAACCCTAACCCTAACACTAACCCTTACCCAAACCCTAATCCTAACCCTAAGCCTAATCCTAAGCCTAAGCCTAAGCCTAAGCCTAAGCCTAAACCTAACCCTAACCCTAACACTAACCCTAACCCTAAGAGAACCCGAACCCTAACCCTACCCCTAACCCTAACCCTAACCCTAACAATTACCCTAACTCTAAACCTAAACCTAAGAGATCACTAACCCTAACCCTAACCCTAAGAGAACCCTAACCCTAACCCTAACATTAAACTTAACCCTAACCCTTACCGTAACCCATTCCCTAACTCTAACCCTAACCCTAACCCTAACTCTAAGAGAACACTAACCCTAACCCTAACCCTAACCCTAAACCTAACCATAACCCTAACCCTAACACTAACCTTAATCCTAAACCTAAACTTAAACGTAACCCAAACCCTACCCCTAACGCTAAACCTAACCCTAACCGTAACCATAACTCTAACCCTAATCCTAATCCTAACCTTAACCCTAACCCTAACCCTAAGAGAACACTAACACTAACCCTAACACTAAACCTAACCCTAACCCTAACCCTAATCCTAACCCTAACCATAACCCTAACCCTAACAGAACACTAACCCTAACCCTAACCTTAATCCTAAACCTAACCCTAACCCTAACTCTAAACCTAACCCTAACCCTAAGAGAACCCTAACCCTAAACCTAACCCTAACCCTAACCCTAACCCTAAACCTAAACCTAAACCTAACCCTAACGCTAACCCTAACCCAAACCCTAACCCTAACCCTAACGTTAACCCTAACCCTAACCCTAACGTTAACCCTAACCCTAACCCTAACCCTAACCCTAACCTTAATCCTAACCGTAACCGTAACCCTAACCCTAACCCTATCCCTAACCCTAACCCTAACCCTAACCCTAAACCTAAACGTAAGAGATCACTAACCCTAACCCTAACCCTAACCCTAACCCTAACCCTAACCCTAACCCTAACCCTAACCCTAACCCTAACCCTAACCCTAACCCTAACCCTAACCCTAACATAACCCTAAACTTAACCCTAACCCTAACCCTAACCCTAACCCTAACCCTAACCCTAACCCTAACCCTAAGAGAACCCTAACCCTAACCCTAACCCTAACCCTAACCCTAACACTAACCCTAACCCTAACCCTAACCGTAAACCTTTCCTTAACTCTAACCCTAACCCTAACCCTAACCCTAACTCTAAGAGAACCCTAACCCTAACCCTAACACTAACCTTAATCCTAACCGTAACCGTAACCCTAACCATAACCATAACCCTAACCCTAACCCTAACCCAAACCCTACCCCTAACGCTAAACCTAACCCTAATCCTAACCCTAAACCTAATCCTAACCCTAACCCTAACACTAACCCTAACCCTAACCCTAACCCTAACCCTAACCCTGACCCTAACCCTAACCCGAACACTTACCCTAACCCTAACCCTAACCCTAACCCTTAACCTAACCCTAACCCTAACCGTAACCCTAACCCTAACCCTAACCCTAAAGCTAACCCTAACCTTAACCCTAACCCTAACCCTAACCCTAAGAGAACACTAACCCTAACCCTAACCTAAACCCTCAGAGAAACCTAACCCTAACCCTAACACTAACCATAATCCTAACCCTAACCCTAACCCTTACCCTAACCCTAACCCTAACCCTAACCCTAAACCTAAAAGAAACCTAACACTAAACCCTAAACCTAACGCTTAGCCTTAACCTAACCCTAAAACTAACCCTAACCCTAACCCTAAACCTAACCCAAACCATAAGAGAACCCTAACCCTAACCGTAAACCTAACCCTAACCCTAACCCTAACCCTAACCCTAACACTAAAGTTAACCCTAACCCTAACCCTAACCATAACCCTAACACTAACCCTAACCCTAAGCCTAAGAGAACACTAACCCTAACCCTAACCCCAAACCTAACCCTAAACCTAAGCCTATCCCTAACCCTAACCCTAACCCTAAGAGAACACTAACCCTAACCCTAACCCTAACCCTAATCCTAAACTTAACCCTAACCCTAAGAGAACCCTAACCCTAACCCTAACCCTAACCCTAACCCTAACCCTAACCCTAACCCTAACCCTAACCCTAAGCCTAACCGTATCCCTAACCCTAAGAGAATACTAACCCTAACCCTAACCCTAACCCCAACCCTAACCCTTACCCTAACCCTAAACCAAAACCTAAGAGATCACTAACCCTAACCCTAACCCTAACCCTAACCCTAACCCTAACCTTAACCCTAACCCTAACCCTTACCCTAACCCTAAACCTAACCCTAACTTTAACCATAACCTTAAGAGAACACTAAACCTAACCCTAACCCTAACCCTAACCCTAAGAGAACCCTAACCCTAACCCTAACCCTAACGCTAATCCTAAACCTAACCCTAAAACTAACCCTAACCCTAACCCTAAACCTAACCCTAACCCTAACCATAACCCTAAACCTAAACGTAAGTGATCACTAACCCTAACCCTAACCCTAACCCTAACCCTAACCCTAACCCTAAACCTAACCCTAACCCTAACCCTAACCCTAAGAGAATACTAACCCAAACCCTAACCATAACCCTAACCCTAACCCTAACCCTAACCCTAACCCTAACCCCTAACCCTAACCCTCAACCTAACCCTAACCCTAACCTTAACCCTAACCCTATCAATAACCCTAACCCTAACCCTAAGAGAACACTAACCCTAAACCTAAACATAACCCTAACCCTAACCTTAACGCTAACCCTAACCCTAACCGTAACACTAACCCTAACGCTAACCGAAACGCTAACCATAACACTAACCCTAACCCTAACCCTAACCCTAACGCTAACCCTAACCCTAACCCTAACCCTAACCGTAACCTAACCCTAACCATAACCCTGAACCTAACCGTAAACCTAAGCCTAAGAGAACACTAACACTAACCCTGACCCTAATCCTAACCCTAAACCTAACCCTAACCCTAACCCTATCCCTAACCGTAACCCTAACCATAAGAGAACACTAACCCTAAACCTAACCCTAACCCTAACCCTAACCCTAACACTAACCCTAACCCTAGCCCTAACCCTAACCCCAACCCTAACCCTAACCCTAACCGTATCCCTAAACCTAAGAGAATACTAACCCTAACCCTAACCCGAACTCCAACCCTAACCCTAACCCTAACCCTAAGAGAACACTAACCCTAACCCTAACCCTAACCCTAACCCTAACCCTAACCCTAACCCTAACCCTAACCCTAACCCTAACCCGCACCCTAACCCTAAACCTAACCGTAATCCTAACCCTAACCCTAACCCTAACCCTAACCCTAACCCTAACCCTAACCCTAACCCTAACCCTAACCTAATCCTAAACATAACCCTAACTCTAACCCTAAGCCCAAGAGAATACTAACCCAAACCCTAACCCTAACCCTAACCCTAACCCTAACCCTAACCCTAACCCTAACCCTAACCCTAACCCTAACCCTAACCCTAACCCTAACCCTAACCCTAACCCTAACCCTAACCCTAACCCTAACCCTAACCCGAACCATAAACCTAACCCTAACCCTTACCCTAAGAGAACCCTAACCCTAACCCTAACCCTAACACTAACCCCAACCCTAAACTTAAACCTAAGAGATCACTAACCCTAACCGTAACCCTAACCCTAACCCTTACCCTAACCCTAAACCTAAACCTAAGAGATCACTAACCCTAAACCTAACCCTAACCCTAACCCTAACCCTAACCCTAACCCTAACCCTAATCTTAACCCTAACCCTAACCCTTACCCTAACCCTAACCCTAACTCTAACCTTAACCCTAACCCTAAGAGAACCCTAACCCTAACCCTAACCTAAACCTAACCCTAACCATAACCCTAACACTAACCCTAACCCTAAGCCTAAGAGAACACTAACCCTAACCCTAACCCTAACCCCAAAACTAACCCTAACCGTAAGCGTATCCCTAACCCTAACCCTAACCCTAAGAGAACACTAACCCTAACCCTAACCCTAACCCTAACCCTAACCCTAACCCAAACCTTAACCCTAACCCTAAGAGAACCCTAACCCTAACCCTAAGCCTCAGAGAACACTAACCCTAACCCTAACCCTAACCCTAACCCTAACCCTAACCCTAACCCTAACCCTAACCCTAACCCTAACCCTAACCCTAACCCTAACCCTAACCCTAAGTGAATACTAACCCTAACCCTAACCCTAACCCCAACCCTAACCCTAACCCTAACCCTAAACCTAAGCCTAACCCTAACCCTAACCCTAACCCTAACCCTAACCCTAACCCTAAGAGAACACTAACCCTAACCCTAACCCTAACCCTAAGAGAACCCTAACCCTAACCCTAACCCTTACCTAACCCTAACCATAACCCTAACACTAACCCTAAGCCTAAGAGAACACTAACCGTAAACCTAACCCTAACCCTAACCCCAAACCTAACCCTAACCCTAACTCTAACCCTAAGAGAACACTAACCCTAACCCTAACCCTAACCCTAACCCTAACCATAACCCTAACACTAACCCTAACCCTAAGCCTCAGAGAACACTAACCCTAACCCTAACCCTAACCCCAAACCTAACCCTAAACCTAAGCCTATCCCTAACCCTAACCCTAACCCTAAGAGAACACTAACCCTAACCCTAACCCTAACCCTAACCCTAACACTAACCCTAACCCTAACCCTAACCCTAACCCTAACGCTAACCCTAACCTTAACCCTAACCCTAACCCTTACCCTAACCCTAACCCTAACTCTAACCTCAACCCTAACCATAAGAGAACCCTAACCCTAACCCTAACCCTAACCTAACCCTAACCCTAACCATAACCATAACACTAACCCTAACCCTAAGCCTAAGAGAACACTAAACCTAACCCTAACCCTAACCCCAAAACTAACCCTAACCCTAAGCCTATCCCTAACCCTAACCCTAACCCTAAGAGAACACTAACCCTAACCCTTACCCTAACCCTAACCCTAACCCTAACCCTAACCCTAACCCTAACCCTAACCCTTAACCTAACCCTAACCCTAACCCTAACCCTAACCCTAACCCTAACCCTAACCCTAACCCTAACCCTAAGAGAATACTAACCCTAACCCTAAACCTAACCCCAACCCTAACCCTAAACCTAACCCTAAACCTAACCCTAACCCTTACCCTAACCCTAACCCTAACCCTAACCCTAACCCTAACCCTAAGAGAACACTAACCCTAACCCTAACCCACACCCTAAGAGAACCCTAACCCTAACCCTAACCCTAACCCTAACCCTAACCCTAACCCTAACCCTAACCCTAACCCTAACCCTAACCCTAACCTAATCCTAAACATAACCCTAACTCTAACCCTAAGCCCAAGAGAATACTAACCCAAACCCTAACCCTAACCCTAACCCTAACCCTAACCCTAACCCTAACCCTAACCCTAACCCTAACCCTAACCCGAACCCTAACCCTAACCCTAACCCTAACCCGAACCATAAACCTAACCCTAACCCTTACCCTAAGAGAACCCTAACCCTAACCCTAACCCTAACACTAACCCCAACCCTAAACTTAAACCTAAGAGATCACTAACCCTAACCGTAACCCTAACCCTAACCCTTACCCTAACCCTAAACCTAAACCTAAGAGATCATTAACCCTAAACCTAACCCTAACCCTAACCCTAACCCTAACCCTAACCCTAACCCTAATCTTAACCCTAACCCTAACCCTTACCCTAACCCTAACCCTAACTCTAACCTTAACCCTAACCCTAAGAGAACCCTAACCCTAACCCTAACCTAAACCTAACCCTAACCATAACCCTAACACTAACCCTAACCCTAAGCCTAAGAGAACACTAACCCTAACCCTAACCCTAACCCCAAAACTAACCCTAACCGTAAGCGTATCCCTAACCCTAACCCTAACCCTAAGAGAACACTAACCCTAACCCTAACCCTAACCCTAACCCTAACCCTAACCCAAACCTTAACCCTAACCCTAAGAGAACCCTAACCCTAACCCTAACCCTAAGCCTCAGAGAACACTAACCCTAACCCTAACCCTAACCCCAAACCTAACCCTAAACCTAAGCCTATCCCTAACCCTAACCCTAACCCTAACCCTAAACTTAACCCTAACCCTAAGAGAACCCTAACCCTAATCCTAACCCTAACCCTAACCCTAACCCTAACCCTAACCCTAACCCTAACCCTAACCCTAACCCTAACCCTAACCGTAACCCTAACCCTAACCCTAACCCTAACCCTAACCCTAACCCTAACCCTAACCCTAACCCTAACCCTAAGTGAATACTAACCCTAACCCTAACCCTAACCCCAACCCTAACCCTAACCCTAACCCTAAACCTAAGCCTAACCCTAACCCTAAACCTAACCCTAACCCTAACCCTAACCCTAAGAGAACACTAACCCTAACCCTAACCCTAACCCTAAGAGAACCCTAACCCTAACCCTAACCCTTACCTAACCCTAACCATAACCCTAACACTAACCCTAAGCCTAAGAGAACACTAACCGTAAACCTAACCCTAACCCTAACCCCAAACCTAACCCTAACCCTAACTCTAACCCTAAGAGAACACTAACCCTAACCCTAACCTTAACCCTAACCCTAACCCTAACCCTAACCCTAACCCGCACCCTAACCCTAACCCTAACCGTAATCCTAACCCTAACCCTAACCCTAACCCTAACCCTAACCCTAACCCTAACCGTAACCCTAATCCTAACACTAACCCTAACCCTAACCTTAACCCTAACCCTAACCCTTACCCTAACCCTAACCCTAACTCTAACCTTAACCCTAACCATAAGAGAACCCTAACCCTAACCCTAACCCTAACCTAACCCTAACCCTAACCATAACCATAACACTAACCCTAACCCTAACCCTAAGAGAACACTAACCCTAACCCTAACCCTAACCCTAACCCTAACCCTAACCCTAACCCTAACCCTAACCCTAACCCTAACCCTAACCCTAACCCTAACCCTAAGAGAATACTAACCCTAACCCTAAACCTAACCCCAACCCTAACCCTAACCCTAACCCTAAACCTAACCCTAACCCTAACCCTAACCCTAACCCTAACCCTAACCCTAACCCTAACCCTAAGAGAACACTAACCCTAACCCTAACCCACACCCTAAGAGAACCCTAAACCTAACCCTACCCCTAACCCTAACCCTAACCCTTACCCTAACCCTATACCTAAACCTAAGAGATCACTAACCCTAAACCTAACCCTAACCCTAACCCTAACCCTAACCCTAACCCTAACCTTAACCCTAACCCTAACCCTAACCCTTACCCTAACCCTAACCCTAACCCTAACACTAACCCTAACCCTAAGAGAAACCTAACACTAAAACCTAACACTAACGCTAATCCTTAACCTAACCCTAAAACGAACCCTAACCCTAACCCTAAACCTAACCCAAACTCTTGCCCTAACCCTAACCCTAACCGTAACCCTAACCCTAACCCTAACCCTAACCCTAACACTAACCCTAACCCTAACTCTAACCCTAACCCTAACCCCAACCCTAACCCTAACCCTAACCCTAAACCTAAGCCTAACCCTAACCCTAAACCTAACCCTAACCCTAACCCTAACCCTAAGAGAACACTAACCCTAACCCTAACCCTAACCCTAAGAGAACCCTAACCCTAACCCTAACCCTTACCTAACCCTAACCATAACCCTAACACTAACCCTAAGCCTAAGAGAACACTAACCGTAAACCTAACCCTAACCCTAACCCCAAACCTAACCCTAACCCTAACTCTAACCCTAAGAGAACACTAACCCTAACCCTAACCTTAACCCTAACCCTAACCCTAACCCTAACCCTAACCCGCACCCTAACCCTAACCCTAACCGTAATCCTAACCCTAACCCTAACCCTAACCCTAACCCTAACCCTAACCCTAACCGTAACCCTAATCCTAACACTAACCCTAACCCTAACCTTAACCCTAACCCTAACCCTTACCCTAACCCTAACCCTAACTCTAACATTAACCCTAACCATAAGAGAACCCTAACCCTAACCCTAACCCTAACCTAACCCTAACCCTAACCATAACCATAACACTAACCCTAACCCTAACCCTAAGAGAACACTAACCCTAACCCTAACCCTAACCCTAACCCTAACCCTAACCCTAACCCTAACCCTAACCCTAACCCTAACCCTAAGAGAATACTAACCCTAACCCTAAACCTAACCCCAACCCTAACCCTAACCCTAACCCTAAACCTAACCCTAACCCTAACCCTAACCCTAACCCTAACCCTAACCCTAAGAGAACACTAACCCTAACCCTAACCCACACCCTAAGAGAACCCTAAACCTAACCCTACCCCTAACCCTAACCCTAACCCTTACCCTAACCCTATACCTAAACCTAAGAGATCACTAACCCTAAACCTAACCCTAACCCTAACCCTAACCCTAACCCTAACCCTAACCTTAACCCTAACCCTAACCCTAACCCTTACCCTAACCCTAACCCTAACACTAACCCTAACCCTAAGAGAAACCTAACACTAAAACCTAACACTAACGCTAATCCTTAACCTAACCCTAAAACGAACCCTAACCCTAACCCTAAACCTAACCCAAACTCTTGCCCTAACCCTAACCCTAACCGTAACCCTAACCCTAACCCTAACCCTAACCCTAACACTAACCCTAACCCTAACTCTAACCCTAACCATAACCCTAACACTAACCCTAACCCTAAGCCTAAGAGAACACTAACCGTAACCCTAACCCAAACCCCAAACATAACCCTAAACCTAAGCCTATCCCTAACCCTAACCCTAATCCTAATAGAACACTAACCCTAACCCTAACCCTAACCGTAACCCTAAACCTTACCCTAACCCTAACCCTAACCCTAACCCTAACCCTAACCCTAAGAGAATACTAACCCTAACCCTAACCCTAACCCTAACCCTAACCCTAACCCTAACCCTAACCCTAACCCTAACCCTAACCCTATCCCTAACCCTAAGTGAATACTAACCCTAACCCTAACCCTAACCCCAACCGTTACCCTAACCCTAACCCTAAATCTAACCCTAACCCTAACCCTAACCCTAACCCTAACCCTAACCCTAAGAGAACACTAACCCTAACCCTAACCCTAACCCTAAGA
>NW_028137552.1:422500-425000 GCF_965140915.1 Aythya marila
C
The DNA here is from genome assembly GCF_965140915.1 of Aythya marila. NCBI lineage: Eukaryota > Metazoa > Chordata > Aves > Anseriformes > Anatidae > Aythya > Aythya marila. The sequence goes on from NW_028137552.1 coordinate 422,502, forward strand.
TAAGAGAACACTAACCGTAACCCTAACCCAAACCCCAAACATAACCCTAAACCTAAGCCTATCCCTAACCCTAACCCTAATCCTAATAGAACACTAACCCTAACCCTAACCCTAACCGTAACCCTAAACCTTACCCTAACCCTAACCCTAACCCTAACCCTAACCCTAACCCTAAGAGAATACTAACCCTAACCCTAACCCTAACCCTAACCCTAACCCTAACCCTAACCCTAACCCTAACCCTAACCCTAACCCTAACCCTAACCCTATCCCTAACCCTAAGTGAATACTAACCCTAACCCTAACCCTAACCCCAACCGTTACCCTAACCCTAACCCTAAATCTAACCCTAACCCTAACCCTAACCCTAACCCTAACCCTAACCCTAACCCTAAGAGAACACTAACCCTAACCCTAACCCTAACCCTAAGAGAACCCTAACCCTAACCCTAACCTTTACCTAACCCTAACCCTAACCCTAACCCTAACCCTAAACCTAACCCTAACCCTAACCCCAAACCTAACCCTAACCCTAACTCTAACCCTAAGAGAACACTAACCCTAACCCTAACCCTAACCCTAACCCTAACCCTAACCCTAACCCTAACCCTAACCCTAACCCTAACCCTAACCCGAACCGGAACCCTAACCCTAAACCTAACCCTAATCCTAACCCTAACCCTAACCCTAACCCTAACTCTAATCCTAAATCTAACCCTAACCCTAACCCTAACCCTACCCCTAACCCTATCTCTAAAAGAACCCTAACCCTAACCATAAGAGAACCCTAAACGTAACCGTAAACCTAACACGAAAGCTTACCCTAACCCTAACGCTAACCCTAACCTTAACCCTAAACCTAAGAGAACACTAACCCTAACCCTAACCCTAACCCTAACCCTAATGCTAAACCTAAACCTAAACCTAACCCTAACCCTAACCCTAACCCTAACAGAACACTAACCCTAACCCTAACCCTAAGAGAACCCTAACCCTAACACTAACCCTAACCCTAACCTTAACCCTAAACCTAAGAGAACACTAACCCTAACCCTTACCCTAACCCTAACCCTAACCCTAACCCTAATCCTAACCCTAACCCTAACCCTAACCCTAACCCTAACCTTAACCCTAACCCTAACCCTAACCCTTACCCTAACCCTAACCCTAAGAGAAACCTAACACTAAAACCTAACACTAACGCTAATCCTTAACCTAACCCTAAAACGAACCCTAACCCTAACCCTAAACCTAACCCAAACTCTTGCCCTAACCCTAACCCTAACCGTAACCCTAACCCTAACCCTAACCCTAACCCTAACACTAACCCTAACCCTAACCCTAACCCTAACCATAACCCTAACACTAACCCTAACCCTAAGCCTAAGAGAACACTAACCGTAACCCTAACCCTAACCCCAAACATAACCCTAAACCTAAGCCTATCCCTAACCCTAACCCTAACCCTAATAGAACACTAACCCTAACCCTAACCCTAACCGTAACCCTAAACCTTACCCTAACCCTAACCCTAACCCTAACCCTAACCCTAACCCTAAGAGAATACTAACCCTAACCCTAACCCTAACCCTAACCCTAACCCTAACCCTAACCCTAACCCTAACCCTAACCCTAACCCTATCCCTAACCCTAAGTGAATACTAACCCTAACCCTAACCCTAACCCCAACCGTTACCCTAACCCTAACCCTAAATCTAACCCTAACCCTAACCCTAACCCTAACCCTAACCCTAACCCTAAGAGAACACTAACCCTAACCCTAACCCTAACCCTAAGAGAACCCTAACCCTAACCCTAACCTTTACCTAACCCTAACCCTAACCCTAACCCTAACCCTAACCCTAACCCTAACCCTAACCCTAACCCCAAACCTAACCCTAACCCTAACTCTAACCCTAAGAGAACACTAACCCTAACCCTAACCCTAACCCTAACCCTAACCCTAACCCTAACCCTAACCCTAACCCTAACCCGAACCGGAACCCTAACCCTAACCCTAACCCTAATCCTAACCCTAACCCTAACCCTAACCCTAACCCTAACCTTAACCCTAACCCTAACCCTAACCCTTACCCTAACCCTAACCCTAAGAGAAACCTAACACTAAAACCTAACACTAACGCTAATCCTTAACCTAACCCTAAAACGAACCCTAACCCTAACCCTAAACCTAACCCAAACTCTTGCCCTAACCCTAACCCTAACCGTAACCCTAACCCTAACCCTAACCCTAACACTAACCCTAACCCTAACCCTAACCCTAACCATAACCCTAACACTAACCCTAACCCTAAGCCTAAGAGAACACTAACCGTAACCCTAACCCTAACACCAAACATAACCCTAAACCTAAGCCTATCCCTAACCCTAACCCTAACCCTAATAGAACACTAACCCTAACCCTAACCCTAACCGTAACCCTAAACCTTACCCTAACCCTAACCCTAACCCTAACCCTAACCCTAACCCTAACCCTAA
>NW_028137552.1:430000-440000 GCF_965140915.1 Aythya marila
AAGAGAATACTAACCCTAACCCTAACCCTAACCCTAACCCTAACCCTAACCCTAACCCTAACCCTAACCCTATCCCTAACCCTAAGTGAATACTAACCCTAACCCTAACCCTAACCCCAACCCTAACCCTAACCCTAACCCTAAATCTAACCCTAACCCTAACCCTAACCCTAACCCTAACCTTAACCCTAACCCTAAGAGAACACTAACCCTAACCCTAACCCTAACCCTAAGAGAACCCTAACCCTAACCCTAACCATAACCCTAACCCTAACCCTAACCCTAACCCTAACCCTAACCCTAACCCTAACCCTAACCCTAACCCCAAACCTAACCCTAACCCTAACTCTAACCCTAAGAGAACACTAACCCTAACCCTAACCCTAACCCTAACCCTAACCCTAACCCTAACCCTAACCCTAACCCTAACCCTAACCCGAACCCTAACCCTAAACCTTACCCTAATCCTAACCCTAACCCTAACTCTAACCCTAACCCTAACAAGAGAACACTAACCCTAACCCTAACCCTAACCCTAACCCTAACCCTAACCCTAACCCTTAGCCTAAACCTAACCCTAACCCTAACCCTAACCCTAAGAGAACACTAACCCTAACCCTAACCCTAACCCAAAGAGAACCCTAACCCTAACCCTAACACTAAGCCTAACCCTAATTGAAACCCTTTCCCTTAATCTATCCCTAACCCTAACCCTAACCGTAAATCTAAGAGAACACTAACACTAACCCTAACACTAACCTTAATCCTAACCCTAAACCTAACCCTAACCCTAACCCTAACCCTAACTCTAATCCTAAATCTAACCCTAACCCTAACCCTAACACTAACCCTAACCCTAACCCTATCTCTAAAAGAACCCTAACACTAACCATAAGAGAACCCTAAACGTAACCGTAAACCTAACACGAAAGCTTAACTTAACCCTAACCCTAACCCTAACCTTAACCCTAAACCTAAGAGAACACTAACCCTAACCCTAACCCTAACCCTAACCCTAACCCTAACCCTAAACCTAACCCTAAACCTAACCCTAACCCTAACCCTAACCCTAACAGAACACTAACCCTAACACTAACCCTAAGAGAACCCTAACCCTAACACTAACCCTAACCCTAACCTTAACCCTAAACCTAAGAGAACACTAACCCTAACCCTAACCCTAACCCTAAACCTAACCCTAACCCTAACCCTAACCCTAACCCTAACCCTAACCCTAACCTAATCCTAAACATAACCCTAACCCTAACCCTAACCCTAACCGTAACCCTAAGAGAACACTAACCCTAACCCTAACCCTAAACCTAACCCTAACCCTAACCCTAACCCTAACCCTAACCATAACCTTAACACTAACCCTAACCCTTACCCTAAACCTAAACCTAACTCTAACCTTAACCCTAACCCTAAGAGAACCCTAACCCTAACCCTAACCTAACCCTAACCCTAACCATTACCCTAACACTAACCCTAACCCTAAGCCTAAGAGAACCCTAACCCTAACCCTAACCCTAACCCCAAAACTAACCCTAACCCTAAGCCTGTCCCTAACCCTAACCCTAACCCTAACCCTAAGAGAACACTAACCCTAACCCTAACCCTAAACCTAACCCTAACCCTAACCCTAACCCTAACCCTAACCCTAACAGTAACCCTAATCCTAACACTAACCCTAAACCTAACCCTAACCCTAACCCTAAACCTAACCCCAACCCTAACCCTAACCCTAACCCTAAACCTAACGCTAACCCTAACCCTAACCCTAACCCTAAGAGAACACTAACCCTAACCCTAAACCACACCCTAAGAGAACCCTAAACCTAACCCTACCCCTAACCCTAACCCTAACATTAACCCTAACCCTTACCCTAACCCTAACCCTAACCCTAACCCTAACCTTAACCCTAACCCTAACCCTTACCCTAACCCTAACCCTAACTCTAACCTTAACCCTAACCCTAAGAGAACCCTAACCCTAACCCTAACCTAACCCTAACCCTAACCATAACCCTAACACTAACCCTAACCCTAAACCTAAGAGAACACTAACCCTAACCCTAAACCTAAACCCAAAACTAACCCTAACCCTAAGCCTATCCCTAACCCTAACCCTAACCCTAAGAGAACACTAACCCTAACCCTAACCCTAACCCTAACCCTAACCCTAACCCTAACCCTAACCCTAACCCTAACCCTAACCCTATCCCTAACCCTAAGTGAATACTAACCCTAACCCTAACCCTAACCCCAAACGTAACCCTAACCCTAACCCTAACCCTAACCCTAACCCTAACCCTAACCCTAACCCTAACCCTAACCCTAACCCTAAGAGAACACTAACCCTAACCCTAACCCTAACCCTAAGAGAACCCTAACCCTAACCCTAACCCTTACCTAACCCTAACCATAACCCTAACACTAACCCTAAGCCTAAGAGAACACTAACCGTAAACCTAACCCTAACCCTAAACCCAAACCTAACCCTAACCCTAACTCTAACCCTAAGAGAACACTTATCCTAACCCTAACGCTAACCCTAACCCTAACCCTAACCCTAACCCTAACCCTAACCCTAACCCTAACCCTAACCCTAACCCGAACCCTAACCCTAACCCTAACCCTAACCCTAATCCTAACCCTAACCCTAACCCTAACCCTAACCCTAACCCTAATCCTAACCCTAACCCTAACCCTAACCTAATCCTAAACATAACCCTTACCCTAAACCTAAACCTAAACCTAAGAGATCACTAACCCTAAACCTAACTCTAACCCTAACCCTAACCCTAACCCTTACCCTAAACCTAAACCTAAACCTAAGAGATCACTAACCCTAAACCTAACTCTAACCCTAACCCTAACCCTAACCCTAACCCTAACCCTAACCCTAACCCTAACCTTAACACTAACCCTAACCCTTACCCTAAACCTAACCCTAACTCTAACCTTAACCCTAACCCTAAGAGAACCCTAACCCTAACCCTAACCTAACCCTAACCCTAACCATAACCCTAACCCTAACCCTAACCGTAACCCTAAGAGAACACTAACCCTAAGCCTAACCCTAACCCTAACACTAACCCTAACCCTAGCCCTAACCCTAACCCTAACCCTAACCCTTACCCTAAACCTAAACCTAAACCTAAGAGATCACTAACCCTAAACCTAACTCTAACCCTAACCCTAACCCTAACCCTAACCCTAACCCTAACCCTAACCCTAACCCTAACCCTAACCCTAACCTTAACACTAACCCTAACCCTTACCCTAAACCTAACCCTAACTCTAACCTTAACCCTAACCCTAAGAGAACCCTAACCCTAACCCTAACCTAACCCTAACCCTAACCATAACCCTAACACTAACCCTAACCCTAAGCCTAAGAGAACACTAACCCTAACCCTAACCCTAACCCCAAAACTAACCCTAACCCTAAGCCTATCCCTAACCCTAACCCTAACCCTAACCCTAACCCTAAGAGAACACTAACCCTAACCCTAACCCTAAACCTAACCCTAACCCTAACCCTAACCGTAACCCTAATCCTAACACTAACCCTAAACCTAACCCTAACCCTAACCCTAAACCTAACCCCAACCCTAACCCTAACCCTAACCCTAAACTTAACGCTAACCCTAACCCTAACCCTAACCCTAAGAGAACACTAACCCTAACCCTAAACCACACCCTAAGAGAACCCTAAACCTAACCCCACCCCTAACCCTAACCCTAAACCTAACCTTAACCCTAACCCTAACCCTTACCCTAACCCTAACCCTAACTCTAACCTTAACCCTAACCCTAAGAGAACCCTAACCCTAACCCTAACCTAACCCTAACCCTAACCATAACCCTAACACTAACCCTAACCTTAAACCTAAGAGAACACTAACCCTAACCCTAACCCTAACCCCAAAACTAACTGTAACCCTAACCCTAACCCTAACCCTAACCCTAACACTAACGTTAACCCTAACCCTAACCCTAACCCTAACCCTAACCATAACCCTAACACTAACCCTAAGCCTAAGCCTAAGAGAACACTAACCCTAACCCTAACCCTAACCCCAAACATAACCCTAAACCTAAGCCTATCCCTAACCCTAACCCTAACCCTAATAGAACACTAACCCTAACCCTAACCCTAACCCTAACCCTAACCCTAACCCTAACCCTAACCCTAAACTTAACCCTAACCCTAAGAGAACCCTAACCCTAACCCTAACCCTAACCCTAAGAGAATACTAACCCTAACCCTAACCCTAACCCTAACCCTAACCCTAACCCTAACCCTAACCCTAACCCTATCCCTAACCCTAAGTGAATACTAACCCTAACCCTAACCCTAACCCCAACCCTAACCCTAACCCTAACCCTAAATCTAACCCTAACCCTAACCCTAACCCTAACCCTAACCTTAACCCTAACCCTAAGAGAACACTAACCCTAACCCTAACCCTAACCCTAAGAGAACCCTAACCCTAACCCTAACCATAACCCTAACCCTAACCCTAACCCTAACCCTAACCCTAACCCTAACCCTAACCCTAACCCTAACCCTAACCCTAACCCTAACCCCAAACCTAACCCTAACCCTAACTCTAACCCTAAGAGAACACTAACCCTAACCCTAACCCTAACCCTAACCCTAACCCTAACCCTAACCCTAACCCTAACCCTAACCCTAACCCTAACCCGAACCCTAACCCTAAACCTAACCCTAATCCTAACCCTAACCCTAACTCTAACCCTAACCCTAACAAGAGAACACTAACCCTAACCCTAACCCTAACCCTAACCCTAACCCTAACCCTAACCCTTAGCCTAAACCTAACCCTAACCCTAACCCTAACCCTAAGAGAACACTAACCCTAACCCTAACCCTAACCCAAGAGAACCCTAACCCTAACCCTAACACTAAGCCTAACCCTAATTGAAACCCTTTCCCTTAATCTATCCCTAACCCTAACCCTAACCGTAAATCTAAGAGAACACTAACACTAACCCTAACACTAACCTTAATCCTAACCCTAAACCTAACCCTAACCCTAACCCTAACCCTAACTCTAATCCTAAATCTAACCCTAACCCTAACCCTAACACTAACCCTAACCCTAACCCTATCTCTAAAAGAACCCTAACACTAACCATAAGAGAACCCTAAACGTAACCGTAAACCTAACACGAAAGCTTAACTTAACCCTAACCCTAACCCTAACCTTAACCCTAAACCTAAGAGAACACTAACCCTAACCCTAACCCTAACCCTAACCCTAACCCTAACCCTAAACCTAACCCTAAACCTAACCCTAACCCTAACCCTAACCCTAACAGAACACTAACCCTAACACTAACCCTAAGAGAACCCTAACCCTAACACTAACCCTAACCCTAACCTTAACCCTAAACCTAAGAGAACACTAACCCTAACCCTAACCCTAACCCTAACCCTAAACCTAACCCTAACCCTAACCCTAACCCTAACCCTAACCCTAACCCTAACCTAATCCTAAACATAACCCTAACCCTAACCCTAACCCTAACCGTAACCCTAAGAGAACACTAACCCTAACCCTAACCCTAAACCTAACCCTAACCCTAACCCTAACCCTAACCCTAACCATAACCATAACACTAACCCTAACCCTTACCCTAAACCTAAACCTAACTCTAACCTTAACCCTAACCCTAAGAGAACCCTAACCCTAACCCTAACCTAACCCTAACCCTAACCATTACCCTAACACTAACCCTAACCCTAAGCCTAAGAGAACCCTAACCCTAACCCTAACCCTAACCCCAAAACTAACCCTAACCCTAAGCCTATCCCTAACCCTAACCCTAACCCTAACCCTAAGAGAACACTAACCCTAACCCTAACCCTAAACCTATCCCTAACCCTAACCCTAACCCTAACCCTAACCCTAACAGTAACCCTAATCCTAACACTAACCCTAAACCTAACCCTAACCCTAACCCTAAACCTAACCCCAACCCTAACCCTAACCCTAACCCTAAACCTAACGCTAACCCTAACCCTAACCCTAACCCTAAGAGAACACTAACCCTAACCCTAAACCACACCCTAAGAGAACCCTAAACCTACCCTACCCCTAACCCTAACCCTAACCCTAACCCTAACCCTTACCCTAACCCTAACCCTAACCCTAACCCTAACCTTAACCCTAACCCTAACCCTTACCCTAACCCTAACCCTAACTCTAACCTTAACCCTAACCCTAAGAGAACCCTAACCCTAACCCTAACCTAACCCTAACCCTAACCATAACCCTAACACTAACCCTAACCCTAAACCTAAGAGAACACTAACCCTAACCCTAAACCTAAACCCAAAACTAACCCTAACCCTAAGCCTATCCCTAACCCTAACCCTAACCCTAAGAGAACACTAACCCTAACCCTAACCCTAACCCTAACCCTAACCCTAACCCTAACCCTAACCCTAACCCTAACCCTAACCCTAACCCTAACCCTAACCCTAACCCTATCCCTAACCCTAAGTGAATACTAACCCTAACCCTAACCCTAACCCCAAACCTAACCCTAACCCTAACCCTAACCCTAACCCTAACCCTAACCCTAACCCTAACCCTAACCCTAACCCTAAGAGAACACTAACCCTAACCCTAACCCTAACCCTAAGAGAACCCTAACCCTAACCCTAACCCTTACCTAACCCTAACCATAACCCTAACACTAACCCTAAGCCTAAGAGAACACTAACCGTAAACCTAACCCTAACCCTAAACCCAAACCTAACCCTAACCCTAACTCTAACCCTAAGAGAACACTTATCCTAACCCTAACGCTAACCCTAACCCTAACCCTAACCCTAACCCTAACCCTAACCCTAACCCTAACCCTAACCCTAACCCTAACCCGAACCCTAACCCTAACCCTAACCCTAACCCTAATCCTAACCCTAACCCTAACCCTAACCCTAACCCTAACCCTAATCCTAACCCTAACCCTAACCCTAACCCTAACCCTAACCCTAAACCTAACCCTAAACCTAACCCTAACCCTAACCCTAACCCTAACAGAACACTAACCCTAACACTAACCCTAAGAGAACCCTAACCCTAACCCTAACCCTAACCCTAACCTTAACCCTAAACCTAAGAGAACACTAACCCTAACCCTAACCCTAACCCTAACCCTAATGCTAAACCTAAACCTAAACCTAACCCTAACCCTAACCCTAACCCTAACAGAACACTAACCCTAACCCTAACCCTAAGAGAACCCTAACCCTAACACTAACCCTAACCCTAACCTTAACCCTAAACCTAAGAGAACACTAACCCTAACCCTAACCCTAACCCTAACCCTAACCCTAACCCTAATCCTAACCCTAACCCTAACCCTAACCTAATCCTAAACATAACCCTTACCCTAAACCTAAACCTAAACCTAAGAGATCACTAACCCTAAACCTAACTCTAACCCTAACCCTAACCCTAACCCTTACCCTAAACCTAAACCTAAACCTAAGAGATCACTAACCCTAAACCTAACTCTAACCCTAACCCTAACCCTAACCCTAACCCTAACCCTAACCCTAACCCTAACCCTAACCCTAACCTTAACACTAACCCTAACCCTTACCCTAAACCTAACCCTAACTCTAACCTTAACCCTAACCCTAACCCTTACCCTAACCCTAACCCTAACTCTAACCTTAACCCTAACCCTAAGAGAACCCTAACCCTAACCCTAACCTAACCCTAACCCTAACCCTATCTCTAAAAGAACCCTAACCCTAACCATAAGAGAACCCTAAACGTAACCGTAAACCTAACACGAAAGCTTACCCTAACCCTAACCCTAACCCTAACCTTAACCCTAAACCTAAGAGAACACTAACCCTAACCCTAACCTTTACCTAACCCTAACCCTAACCCTAACCCTAACCCTAAGAGAACACTAACCATAACCCTAACCCTAACCCCAAAACTAACCCTAACCCTAAGCCTATCCCTAACCCTAACCCTAACCCTAAGAGAATACTAACCCTAACCCTAAACCTAACCCCAACCCTAACCCTAACCCTAACCCTAAACCTAACCCTAACCCTAACCCTAACCCTAACCCTAACCCTAACCCTAAGAGAACACTAACCCTAACCCTAACCCAAACCCTAAGAGAACCCTAAACCTAACCCTACCCCTAACCCTAACCCTAACCCTTACCCTAACTCTAAACCTAAACCTAAGAGATCACTAACCCTAAACCTAACCCTAACCCTAACCCTAACCCTAACCCTAACCCTAACCCTAACCCTAACCTTAACCCTAACCCTAACCCTAACCCTTACCCTAAACCTAACCCTAACCCTAACCCTAAGAGAAACCTAACACTAAACCCTAACACTAACGCTAATCCTTAACCTAACGCTAAAACTAACCCTAACCCTAACCCTAAACCTAACCCAAACCCTTACCCTAACCCTAACCCTAACCGTAACCCTAACCCTAACCGTAACCCTAACCCTAACCCTAACCCTAACACTAACGTTAACCCTAACCCTAACCCTAACCCTAACCCTAACCATAACCCTAACACTAACCCTAACCCTAAGCCTAAGAGAACACTAACCCTAACCCTAACCCTAACCCCAAACCTAAACCTAACCCTAAGCCTATCCCTAACCCTAACCCTAACCCTAAGAGAACACTAACCCTAACCCTAACCCTAACCCTAACCCTAACCCTAACCCTAACCCTAACCCTAAACTTAACCGTAACCCTAAGAGAACCCTAACCCTAACCCTAACCCTAACCCTAACCCTAACCCTAACCCTAAACCTAAGAGAACACTAACCCTAACCCTAACCCTAACCCTAACCCTAACCCTAACACTAACCCTAACCCTAACCCTAACCCTAACCCTAACCCAAACCCTAACCCTAACATAATCCTAAACATAACCCTAACCCTAACCCTAACCCTAACCCTAAGAGAACACTAACCCTAACCCTAACCCACACCCTAAGAGAACCCTAAACCTAACCCTACCCCTAACCCTAACCCTAACCCTAACCCCAAACCTAAACCTAACCCTAAGCCTATCCCTAACCCTAACCCTAACCCTAAGAGAACACTAACCCTAACCCTAACCATAACCCTAACCCTAACCCTAAACCTAACCCTAACCCTAACCCTAACCCTAAACTTAACCATAACCCTAAGAGAACCCTAACCCTAACCCTAACACTAACCCTAACCCTAACCCTAACCCTAAACCTAAGAGAACACTAACCCTAACCCTAACCCTAACCCTAACCCTAACCCTAACCCTAACCCTAACCCTAACCCTAAGAGAACACTAACCCTAACCCTAACCCACACCCTAAGAGAACCCTAAACCTAACCCTGCCCCTAACCCTAACCCTAACCCTAACCCTTACCCTAACCCTAAACCTAAACCTAAGAGATCACTAACCCTAAACCTAACCCTAACCCTAACCCTTACCCTAACCCTAAACCTAACCCTAAACCTAACCCTAACCTTAACCCTAACCCTAACCCTTACCCTAACCCTAACCCTAACTCTAACCTTAAACCTAACCCTAAGAGAACACTAACCATAACCCTAACCGTAACTCTAATCCTAAACCTAACCCTAACCCTAACCCTAAATCTAACCCTAACCTTAACCCTAACCCTAACCCTAACCCTTACCCTAACCGTAACCGTAACCCTAACCCTAAGAGAAACCTAACACTAAACCCTAACCCTAACGCTAATCCTTAACCTAACCCTAAAACTAACCCTAACCCTAACCCTAAACCTAACCCAAACCCTTACCCTAACCCTAACCCTAACCGTAACCCTAACCGTAACCCTAACCCTAACCCTAACCCTAAACCTAACCCTAACACTAACGTTAACCCTAACCCTAACGTTAACCCTAACCCTAACCCTAACCCTAACCCTTACCATAACCCTAACACTAACCC
>NW_028137552.1:450000-452500 GCF_965140915.1 Aythya marila
CTAAGAGAACCCTAAACCTAACCCTAACCCTAACCCTAACCCTAACCTAACCCTAACAATAACCCTAACCCTAACCCTAACCCTAACCCTAACCCTAAGCCTAAGAGAACACTAACCCTAACCCTAAGCCTAAGAGACCACTAACCCTAACCCTAACCCTAACCCCAAACCTATCCCTAACCCTAAGCCTATCCCTAACCCTAACCCTTACCCTAAGAGAACACTAACCCTAACCCTAACCCTAACCCTAACCCTAACCCTAACCCTAACCCTAACCCTAACCGTAACCCTAACCCTAAACTTACCCCTAACCCTAAGAGAACCCTAACCCTAACCCTAACCCTAACCCTAACCCTAACCCTAACCCTAACCCTAACCCTATCCCTAACCCTAATCCTAACCCTAACCCTAACCCTAACCCTAACCCTAACCCTAACCCTAACCCTAACCCTAACCCTAAGAGAATACTAACCCTAACCCTAACCCTAACCCCAACCCTAACCCTAACCCTAACCCTAAACCTAACCCTAACCCTAACACTAACCCTAACCCTAACCCTAACCCTAAGAGAACACTAACCCTAACCCTAACCCTAACCCTAAGAGAACCCTAACCCTAACCCTAACCCTTACCTAACCCTAACCATAACCCTAACACTAACCCTAAGCCTAAGAGAACGCTAACCGTAACCCTAACCCTAACCCTAACCCCAAACCTAACCCTAACCCTAAGCCTATCCCTAACCCTAAATCTAACCGTAAGAGAACACAAACCCTAACCCTAACCCTAACCCTAATCCTAACCCTAACCCTAACCCTAACCCTAAGAGAACCCTAACCCTAACCCTAACCCTAACCCTAACCCTAACCCTAACCCTAACCCTAACCCTAACCCTAATCCTAACCCTAACCCTAACCCTAACCCTAACCCTAACCCTAACTAGGGAACACTAACCCTAACCCTAACCCTAACCCTAAGAGAACACTAACCCTAACCCTAAATCTAACCCTTACCCTAACCCTAACCGTAAGAGAAAACTAACCCTAACCCTAACCCTAACCCTAAGAGAACCCTAACCCTAAACCTAACACTAAGCCTAACCCTAATTGAAACCCTTTCCCTTAATGTATCCCTAACCCTAACCCTAACCGTAAATCTAAGAGAACACTAACACTAACCCTAACACTAACCTTAATCCTAACCCTAAACCTAACACTAACCCTAACCCGAACCCTAAATCTAATCCTAAATCTAACCCTATCCCTAACCCTAACCCTAACCCTAACCCTAACCCTAACCCTATCTCTAACAGAACCCTAACACTAACCATAAGAGAACCCTAACCGTAACCGTAAACCTAACACTAACCGTTACCCTAACCCTAAACCTAACCCTAACCTTAACCCTAAACCTAAGAGAACACTAACCCTAATCCTAACCCTAACCCTAACCCTAACCCTAAACCTAACCCTAAACCTAACCCTAACCCTAACCCTAACCATAACAGAACACTAAACCTAACCCTAAACCTAAAAGAACCCTAACCCTAACCCTAACCCTAACCCTAACCGTAAACCTAACCCTAACCCTAACCCTAACCCTAACCCTAACCTAATCCTAAACATAACCCTAACCCTAACACTAAGCCCAAGAGAACATTAACCCAAACCCTAACCCTAACCCTAACCCTAACTATAACCCTAACCCTAACCCTAACCCTAACCCGAACCCTAACCCTAACCCTAACCCTAACCCTAAGAGAACCCTAACCCTAACCCTAACCCTAACACTAACCCTAACCCTAAACCTAAACCTAAGAGATCACTAACCCTAACCCTAACTTTTACCCTAACCCTAACCCTAACCGTAACCCTAATCCTAACACTAACCCTAACCCTACCCCTAACTCGAACCCTAACCCTAACCCTAACCCTAACCCTAACCCTAACCCTAACCCTAACCCTAACCCTTACCCTAAACTAACCCCAACCATAATCCTAACCCTAACCCTAACCCTAAGCCTAAGAGAACACTAACACTAACCATAACCCTAATCCTAGCCTTAAACCTAACCCTAACCCTAACCCTATCCCTAACCGTAACCCCAACCCTAAGAGAACACTAACCCTAACCCTAACCCTAAACCTAACCCTAACCCTAACCCTTACCCTAACCGTAACCCTAACCGTAACCCTAACCTTATCCCTAACCCTAACCCTAACCCTAACCCTAACCCTAACCCTAACCCTAACCCTAACCCTAAGAGAATACTATCCCTAACCCTAACCCTAACCCTAACCCTAACCCTAACCCTAAACATAACCCTAACCCTAACCCTAACCCTAACCCTAAGAGAACACTAACCCTAACCCTAACCCAAACCCTAAGAGAACCCTAACCCTAACCCTACCCATAACCCTAACCCTATCCCTTACCCTTACCCTAAACCTAAACCTAACAGATCACTAACCCTAACCATAACCCTAAACCTAAGAGAACC
>NW_028137552.1:457500-465000 GCF_965140915.1 Aythya marila
GCCTAAGCCTAAGCCTAACCCTAACCCTAACCCTAACCCTAACACTAACCCTAACCCTAACCCTAACCGTAACCCTTTCCCTAACTCTCACCCTAACCCTAACCCTAACCCTAACTCTAAGAGAACACTGACATTAACCATAACCCTAAACCTAACCCTAACCCTAACCCTAACACTAACCTGAATCTTAACCCTAACCCTAAACCTACCCCTAACACTAATCCTAACCCTAACCCTAACCCTAACCCTAACCCTAATCCTAATCCTAACCCTAACCCTAACCCTAACCCTAACCCTAACCCTAACCCTAACCCTAACCGTAAACCTAACCCTAAACCTAACCCTAACCCTAAGAGAACCCTAACCCTAACCCTTAACCTAACCCTAACCCTAACCCTAACCCTAACCCTAACCCTAACCTAACCCTAACCCTAAACCTCACCCTAACCCTAACCCTAACCCTAACCCTAACCCTAACCCTAAACCTAACCCTAAACCTAACCCTAACCCTAACCCTTACCCTAACCCTAAGAGAACCCTAACCCTAACCCTAATCCTAACCCTAACCCTAAGAGAACCGTAACCCTAACCCTAACCGTAACCCTAACCCTAACCCTAACCCTAACCCTAAGCATAAGCCTAAGCCTAAGCCTAAGCCTAAGCCTAAACCTAAGCCTAAGCCTAAGCCTAAGCCTAACCCTAACCCTAACCCTAACCCCTAACCCTAACCCTAACCCTAACCCTAACCCTATCAATAACCCTAACCCTAACCCTAAGAGAACACTAACCCTAACCCTAACCCTAACCCTAACCCTAACCCTAACCCTAACCCTAACCCTAACCCTAACCCTAACCCTAACCCTAACCCTAACCCTAAACCTAAGAGATCACTAACCATAATTCTTACTCAGCACCTGGCCTGATGGCCGCAGACGGGTCCCTATCTTTTAGGGGAAAAAGGATCCTGGGCCAGGAACTGGCAGGGCTCATTGAGAGGGCTTTAAACTAGGTAGGAAGGGGGATGGGGCTGAGGCTAGGATTGTTGGGGCTGTGCCAGGGGGAACAATGGCAAGGCCGGAGGATAAGGCAATGGCCCAGCTGAAGTGCATCTACACCAATGCACGCAGCATGGGTAACAAACAGGAGGAGCTGGAAGCCATCGTGCGGCAGGCAGGCTACGACTTGGTTGCCATCACGGAGACGTGGTGGGACCAGTCTCATGACTGGAGTGCTGCAATGCCTGGCTATAAGCTCTATAGAAGGGACAGGCAGCATAGAAGGGGTGGTGGTGTGGCTCTCTATATTAGAGAGTCTTTCGAGGTTGTAGAACTCGAGGTTGGGAATGACAAGGTCGAGTCCCTTTGGGTTAGGATCGGCAGGGACAACAAGGCTAGTGTCCTGGTCGGGGTCTGCTATAGACCGCCGAACCAGGATGAGGAGACGGATGAGGAATTCTACAGGCAGCTGACAGAGGTTGCAAAATCATCAGCTCTTGTACTCGTGGGGGACTTCAACTTCCCTGACATATCCTGGAAGCACAACACAGCCCTGAGAAAGCAGTCTAGGAGGTTTCTGGAGAGCGTGGAAGATAGCTTCCTGACGCAGCTGGTTAGTGAGCCTACCAGGGGAGGTGCCCCGCTAGACCTTCTCTTCACAAACAGAGAAGGACTGGTGGAGGACGTGATCGTCGGGAGCTGTCTAGGGCAGAGTGACCACGCAATGGTGGAGTTCACTATTCTTGGCGAGGCCAGGAAGGGGACCAGTAAAACCGCTGTATTGGACTTTCGGAGGGCTGACTTTGAGCTGCTCAGGACACTGGTTGGTGGAGTCCCTTGGGAGGCGGTTCTGAAGGGCAGAGGGGTCCAGGAAGGCTGGGCGCTCTTCAAGAGGGAAGTCTTAATGGCGCAGGAACGGTCTGTTCCCACGTGCCCAAAGACGAGCTGGCGGGGAAGAAGACCGGCCTGGCTCAACAGAGAATTGTGGCTTGATCTTAGGAGGAAAAAGAGGGTTTATAAGCTTTGGAAAAGTGGGCAGGCCACTAAGGAGGACTTTAAAGAAGTAGCGAGGCTGTGCAGGGACAAAATTAGGAAGGCCAAAGCTCATCTGGAGCTCAATCTGGCTACTGCCGTTAAAGATAACAAAAAACGTTTCTATAAATACATCAACACAAAAAGGAGGACTAAGGAGAATCTCCATCCTTTACTGGATGCGGGGGGAAACTTAGTTACAAGAGATGAGGAAAAGGCGGAGGTGCTCAATGCCTTCTTTGCCTCAGTCTTTAGCGGCAATACCGGATGTTCTCTGGATACCCAGTACCCTGAGCTGGTGGAAGGGGATGGGGAGCAGGATGTGGCCCTCATTATCCATGAAGAACTGGTTGGTGACCTACTACGGCACTTAGATGTGCACAAGTCGATGGGGCCAGATGGGATCCACCCAAGGGTACTGAGAGAACTGGCAGAGGAGCTGGCCAAGCCACTGTCCATCATTTATCAACAGTCCTGGCTATCGGGGGAGGTCCCAATCGACTGGCGGCTAGCAAACGTGACGCCCATCTACAAGAAGGGCCGGAGGGCTGACCCAGGAAACTACAGGCCTGTCAGTTTGACCTCAGTGCCAGGAAAGCTCATGGAGCAGATCCTCCTGAGAGTCATCATGCAGCACTTGAAGGGGAAGCAGGCGATCAGGCCCAGTCAGCATGGCTTTATGAAAGGCAGGTCATGCCTGACGAACCTGATCTCCTTCTATGACAGAGTGACGCGCTGGGTGGATGAGGGAAAGGCTGTGGATGTGGTCTACCTTGACTTCAGCAAGGCTTTTGACACCGTCTCCCACAGCATTCTCCTCAAGAAACTGGCTGCTCTTGGCTTGGACTGGCGCACGCTTCGTTGGGTTAGAAACTGGCTGGATAGCCGGGCCCAAAGAGTCGTGGTGAATGGAGCCAAGTCCAGTTGGAGGCCAGTCACTAGTGGCGTCCCCCAGGGCTCGGTGCTGGGGCCGGTCCTCTTTAATATCTTCATCGATGATCTGGACGAGGGCATCGAGTGCACCCTCAGTAAGTTCGCAGATGACACCAAGTTAGGTGCGTGTGTCGATCTGCTTGAGGGTAGGAAAGCTCTGCAGGAGGATCTGGATAGGCTGCACCGATGGGCTGAGGTCAACTGCATGAAGTTTAACAAGGCCAAGTGCCGGGTCCTGCACCTGGGGCGCAATAACCCCAAGCAGAGCTACAGGCTGGGAGAGGAATGGTTGGAAAGCTGCCAGGCAGAGAAGGACCTGGGAGTGATGGTGGACAGTCGGCTGAATATGAGCCAGCAGTGTGCTCAGGTGGCCAAGAAGGCCAACGGCATCCTGGCTTGTATTAGGAACAGCGTGACCAGCAGGGCTAGGGAGGTGATCGTCCCCCTGTACTCAGCTCTGGTGAGGCCGCACCTCGAGTACTGTGTTCAGTTTTGGGCCCCTCGCTACAAGAAGGACATCGAGGTGCTTGAGCGGGTGCAGAGAAGGGCGACGAAGCTGGTGAGGGGCCTGGAGAACAAGTCCTACGAGGAGCGGCTGAGGGAGCTGGGCTTGTTCAGCCTGGAGAAGAGGAGGCTCAGGGGCGACCTTATCGCTCTTTTTAGGTACCTCAAGGGAGGCTGTAGCGAGGTGGGGGTTGGCCTGTTCTCCCACGTGCCTGGTGACAGGACGAGGGGGAATGGGTTTAAGTTGAGCCAGGGGAGTTTTAGGCTAGATGTTAGGAAGAACTTCTTCACTGAAAGGGTTGTGAGGCATTGGAACAGGCTGCCCAGGGAAGTGGTGGAGTCACCATCCTTGGAAGTCTTCAAAAGACGTTTAGATGTAGAGCTTAGGGATATGGTTTAGTGGAGGGCTGTTAGCGTTAGGTTGGAGGTTGGACTCGATGACCTTGAGGTCTCTTCCAACCTAGAAAATTCTGTGATTCTGTGATTCTGTGATAAACCTAACCCTCACCCTAACGCTAACCGTAACGCTAACCATAACACTAACCCTAAACATAACCCTAACCCTAACCCTAAACCTAAACCTACCCCTAACCCTAACCCTAACCCTTACCCTAACCCTAAACCTAAACCTAAGAGATCACTAACCCTAACCTTAACCCTAAGAGAACCCTAACCCTAACCCTAACCCTAACCCTAACCCTAATACTAACACTAACCTTAACCCTAAGCCTATCCCTAACCCTAACCCTAAGCCTAACCCTAACCCTAACTCTAAGAGAACACTAACCCTAACCCTAACCCTAACCCTAACCCTAACCCTAACCCTAACCCTAACACTAACCTTAATCCTAACCCTAAACTTAACCCTAACCCTAACCCTACCCCTAACGCTAAACCTAACCCTAACCGTAACCCTAACCCTAACCCTAATCCTAATCCTAACCTTAACCCTAACCCTAACCCTAAGAGAACACTAACACTAACCCTAACCCTAACCCTAACCCTAAAACTAACCCTAAACCTAACCCTAACCCTAACCCTAACCCTAACCCTAACCCTAACCCTAAGAGAACACTAACCCTAACCCTAACCTTAATCCTAACCCTAACCCTAACCCTAAACCTAACCCTAACCCTAAGAGAACACTAACCCTAATCCTAACCCTAACCCAAACCCTAACTCTAAACCTAAGCCTAAGCCTAAACCAAAACCTAAGCCTAAGCCTAAGCCTAACCCTAACCCTAACCCTAACCCTAAACATAACCCTAACCCTAAACCTAACCCTAACCCTAACCCTAACCCTAACCCCTAACGCTAACCCTAACCCTAACCCTAACCCTAACCCTAACCCTAACACTATCAATAACCCTAACCCTAACCCTAAGAGAACACTAACCATAACCCTAAACATAACCATAATCCTAACCCTAACGTTAACCCTAACCCTAACCCTAACCATAACACTAACACAAACCCTAACCCTAACCCTAAGCCTCAGAGAACACTAATCCTAACCCTAACCCTAACCCCAAACCTAACCCTAACCCTAAGCCTATCCCTAACCCTAACCCTAAGAGAACATTAACCCTAACCCTAACTCTAACCCTAACCTTAACCCTAACCCTAAGAGAACCCTAACCCTAACCCTAACCCTAAGAGAACCCTAACCCTAACCCTAACCCTAACCCTAACCCTAACCCTAAGAGAATACTAACCCTAACCCTAACCCTAAACCCAAACCTAACCCTAACCCTAACCCTAAACCTAACCCTAACCCTAACCCTAACCCTAACCCTAACCCTAACCCTAAGAGAACCCTAACCCTAACCCTAATCCTAAAAGTAACCCTAACCGTAATTGAAACCCTTTCCCTAAATCTATCCCTAACCCTAACCCTAACCGTAACTGTAAGAGAACACTAACCCTAAACCTAACACTAACCTTAATCCTAACCCTAACCCTAACCCTAACCCTAACCCTTACCCTAACCCTAACCTTAACCCTAATCCTAACCCTAACCCTAACCCTAACCCTAACCCTAACCCTAACCCTAACCCTAACCCTAACCCTAACCCTAAGAGAACAGTAATCCTAAACCAAACCCTAACCCTAACACTAACCCTAACCCTAACCCTAACCCTAACCCTAACCCTAACCCTAACCCTAACCCTAACCCTAACCCTAACCCTAACCCTAACACAAACCCTACGAGAACCCTAACTGTAACCGTAACCCTAACACTAACCCTAACCCTAAACCTTACCCTAACCCTAACCTTAACCCTAACCCTAAGAGAACCCTAACCCTAACCCTAACCCTAACCCTAACCCTAACCCTAACCCTAACCCTAACCGTAACCCTAACCCTAACCCTAATCCTAATCCTAACCTTAACCCTAACCCTAACCCTAAGAGAACACTAACACTAACCCTAACCCTAACCCTAACCCTAAACCTAACCCTAAACCTAACCCTAACCCTAACCCTAACCCTAACCCTAACCCTAAGAGAACACTAACCCTAACCCTAACCTTAATCCTAACCCTAACCCTAACCCTAAACCTAACCCTAACCCTAAGAGAACACTAACCCTAATCCTAACCCTAACCCAAACCCTAACTCTAAACCTAAGCCTAAGCCTAAACCAAAACCTAAGCCTAAGCCTAAGCCTAACCCTAACCCTAACCCTAACCCTAAACATAACCCTAACCCTAAACCTAACCCTAACCCTAACCCTAACCCTAACCCCTAACGCTAACCCTAACCCTAACCCTAACCCTAACCCTAACCCTAACCCTAACACTATCAATAACCCTAACCCTAACCCTAAGAGAACACTAACCATAACCCTAAACATAACCATAATCCTAACCCTAACGTTAACCCTAACCCTAACCCTAACCATAACACTAACACAAACCCTAACCCTAACCCTAAGCCTCAGAGAACACTAATCCTAACCCTAACCCTAACCCCAAACCTAACCCTAACCCTAAGCCTATCCCTAACCCTAACCCTAAGAGAACATTAACCCTAACCCTAACTCTAACCCTAACCTTAACCCTAACCCTAAGAGAACCCTAACCCTAACCCTAACCCTAACCCTAACCCTAACCCTAAGAGAATACTAACCCTAACCCTAACCCTAAACCTAAACCTAACCCTAACCCTAACCCTAAACCTAACCCTAACCCTAACCCTAACCCTAACCCTAACCCTAACCCTAAGAGAACCCTAACCCTAACCCTAATCCTAAAAGTAACCCTAACCGTAATTGAAACCCTTTCCCTAAATCTATCCCTAACCCTAACCCTAACCGTAACTGTAAGAGAACACTAACCCTAAACCTAACACTAACCTTAATCCTAACCCTAACCCTAACCCTAACCCTAACCCTTACCCTAACCCTAACCTTAACCCTAATCCTAACCCTAACCCTAACCCTAACCCTAACCCTAACCCTAACCCTAACCCTAACCCTAACCCTAACCCTAACCCTAAGAGAACAGTAATCCTAAACCAAACCCTAACCCTAACACTAACCCTAACCCTAACCCTAACCCTAACCCTAACCCTAACCCTAACCCTAACCCTAACCCTAACCCTAACCCTAACCCTAACACAAACCCTACGAGAACCCTAACTGTAACCGTAACCCTAACACTAACCCTAACCCTAAACCTTACCCTAACCCTAACCTTAACCCTAACCCTAAGAGAACCCTAACCCTAACCCTAACCCTAACCCTAACCCTAACCCTAACCCTAACCCTAACCCTAACCCTAACCCTAACCCTAACCCTAACAAGAGAACACTAACCCTAACCCTAACGCTAACTCTAACCCTAACCCTAACCCTAAACCTAACCCTAACCCAAACCCTAATCCTAACCCTAACCCTAACCCTAAGAGAACACTAACCCTAACCCTAACCCTAACCCTAAGAGAACCCTAACCCTAACCCTAACCCTAACATTAACCTTCACCCTAATTGAAACCCTTTCCCTAAATCTATCCCTAACCCTAACCCTAACCGTA
>NW_028137552.1:492500-495000 GCF_965140915.1 Aythya marila
AACCCTAACCCTAAACCTAACCAAAACCTAACCCTAACCCTAACGCTAATCCTAAACCTAACCCTAACCCTAACCCTAACCCTAAGAGATTACTAACCCTAAATCTAACCCTAACCCTAATCCTAACCCTAACCCTTACCCTAACCCTAACCCTAACCTTAACCCTAACCCTAACCCTAACCCTAAGAGAACACTAACCCTAACCCTAACCCAAACCCTAAGAGAACCCTAACCCTAACCCTACCCCTAACCCTAACCCTAACCCTTACCCTAACCCTAAACCTAAAACTAAGAGATCACTAACCCTAACCCTAACCCTAAGAGAACCCTAACCCTAACCCTAACCCTAACCCTAACCCTAACCCTAACCCTAACCCTATCCCTAACCCTAACTCTAAGAGAACACTAACCCTAACCCTAACCCTAACCCTAACCCTAACCCTAACCCTAACCCTATCAATAACCCTAACCCTAAACCTAAGAGAACACTAACCCTAACCCTAACCATAATCCTAACACTAACCGTAACCCTAACCCTAACTCTAAACCTAACCCTAACCCTAACCCTAACCCTAAACCTAAACCTAAGAGATCACTAACCCTAACCCTAAACCTAAACCTAACCCTAACCCTAACCCTATCCCTAACCCTATCCCTAACCGTAACCCTAACCCTAACCCTAACCCTAACCATAATCCTAACACTAACCGTAACCCTAACCCTAACTCTAACCCTCAACCTAACCCTAACCCTAACCGTAACGCTAACCCTAACACTAACCTTACCCGAACCCTGACCCTAACCCTAAACCTAACCTAACCCTAAACATCACCCTAAACCTTTCCCTAACCGTAACCCTAACCCTAAGAGAACACTAACCCTAACCCTAACCCTAACCCTAACCCTAACCCTAACCCTAACACTAACCGTAACAGTTACCCTAACCCTAACCCTAACCCTAACCCTAACCCTAACCCTAACCCATAGAGAATACTAACCCTAACCCTAACCCTAACCCTAACCCTAACCCTAAACCTAACCCTAACCCTAACCCTAACCCTAACCCTAACCGTAACCCTAAGAGAACACTAACCCTAACCCAAACCCTAAGAGAACCCTACCCCTAACCCTACCCCTAACCCTAACCCTTACCCTAACCCTAAGAGAACCCTACTCCTAACCCTAAGAGATCACTAATCCTACCCCTATCCCTAACCCTAAGAGAACCCTAACCCTAACCCTAACCCTAACCCTAACCCTAACCTAACACTAACCATAACCCTAACCCTAACCCTAACCCTTTCCCTAAGCCTAAGAGAACACTTACCCTAACCCTAACCCTAAACCTAACCCTAACCCTAACCCTATCCCTAACCGTAACCCTAACCCTAACCCTAACCCTAACCCTAACCCTAACCGTAACCCTAACCCTAACCCTAACCCTAACCGTAACCCTAACCCTAACCCTAACCCTAACCCTAACCCTAACCCTAACCCTAACCCTAAACCTAACCCATAGAGAATACTAACCCTAACCCTAACCCTAACCCTAACCCTAACCCTAACCCTAACCCTAACCCTAACCCTAACCCTAAACCTAACCCTAACCCTAACCCTAACCCTAACCCTAACCCTAAGAGAACACTAACCCTAACCCTAACCCAAACCCTAAGACAACCCTACCCCTAACCCTACCCCTAACCCTAACCCTTACCCTAACCTTAAGAGAACCCTAACCCTAACCCTAAGAGATCACTAATCCTACCCCTAACCCTAACCCTTAGAAAACCCTAACCCTAACCCTAACCCTAACCCTAAACCTAACCCTAACCCTAACCCTAACCCTAACCCTAACCTAACCCTAACCATAACCCTATCCCAAACCCTAACACTAAGCCTAAGTGAACACTAACCCAAACCCTAACCCTAACCCTCAAATTACCCTAACCCTAACCCTACCCCTAACCCTAACCCTAAACCTAACCCTAACCCTAACCCTAACCCTAACCCTAACCCTAACCCTAACCCTAACCCTAACCCTAACCCTAACCCTAACCCTAACCCTAACCCTAAGAGAACCCTAACCCTAACCCTAAGAGAACACTAACCCTATCCGTATCCCAAACCCTAAGGGAACCTTAACCCTAACCCTACCCCTAAACCTAACCTAACCCTAACCCTTACCCTAACCCTAACCTAAACCTAAGAGATCACTAACCCTAAC
This sequence comes from Aythya marila, assembly GCF_965140915.1. Lineage (NCBI taxonomy): Eukaryota > Metazoa > Chordata > Aves > Anseriformes > Anatidae > Aythya > Aythya marila. The sequence goes on from NW_028137552.1 coordinate 494,725, forward strand.
CCTAACCCTAACCCTAGCACTAACACTAACCCTAACCCTAAGAGAACCCTAACCCTAACCCTAACCCTAACGCTAATCCTAAACCTAACCCTAAAACTAACCCTAACCCTAAACCTAACCAAAACCTAACCCTAACCCTAACGCTAATCCTAAACCTAACCCTAAAATTAACCCTAACCCTAACCCTAAACCTAACCAAACCCTAACCCTAACGCTAACCCTAACCCTAACCCTAACCCTAACCCTAACCCTAACCCTAACCCTAACCCTAACCCT
>NW_028137552.1:517500-520000 GCF_965140915.1 Aythya marila
CCTAACCCTAACCCTAACCCTAACCCTAACCCTAACCCTAACCCTTACCCTAACCCTAACCTAAAGCTAAGAGATCACTAACCCTAACCCTAACCCTAACCCTAACCCTAACCCTAACCCTAAGGCTAAGAGAACACTAACCCTAACCCTAACCCAAACCCCAAACCTAACCCTAACCCTAAGCCTATCCCAAACCCTAACCCTAATCCTAACCCTAACCATAACCCTAACCCTAAGAGAACCCTAACCCTTACCCTAACCCGAACCCTAACCCTAACCCTAACAAGAGAACACTAAACCTAACCCTAACCCTAACCCTAACCCTAACCCTAAACCTAACCCTAACCCTAACATTAACCCTAACCCTAACCCTAAGAGAACACTAACACTAACACTAACCCTAAGAGAACCCTAACCCTACCCTAACCCTAACACTAAACCTAACCTTAATTGTAACCCTTTCCCTAAATCTATCCTTAGCCCTAACCCTAACCGTAACTCTAAGAGAACACTAACCCTAACCCTAACCCTAACCCAAATCCTAACCCAAACCCTAACCCTTACAATAACCCTAAACCTAAACCTAAGATATCACTAACCCTAACCCTAAGAGAACCCTAACCCTAACCCTAACCCTAACCCTAACACTAACCTTAAACCTAACCCTAACGGTAACCCTTTCCCTAACTCTAACCCTAACCCTAACCCTAACCCTAACTCTAAGAGAACACTAACACTAACCCTAACCCTAACCATAATCCTAACACTAACCCTAACCCTAACCCTAAACCTAAACCTAAGAGATCACTAACCCTAACCCTAACCCTAAACCTAACCCTAACCCTAACCGTAAAGCTAACCCTAACACTAACCCTAACCCGAACCCTGACCCTAACCCTAACCCTAACCCTAACCTAACCCTAACCGTAACCCTAACCCTAACCCTAACCCTAACCCTAAGCCTAAGAGAACACTAACCCTAACCCTAACCCTAACCCTAACCCTAACCCTAACCCTAAACCTATCCCTAACCCTATCCCTAACCCTATCCCTAACCGCAACCCTAACCCTAAGAGAACACTAACCCTAACCCTAACCCTAACCCTAACCCTAACCCTTACCCTAAACCTAACCTTAACCCTAACCCTAACCCTAACCCTAACCGTAAGCCTAAGAGAACACTAACCCTAACCCTAACCCAAACCCTAACAGAACCCTACGCCTAAACCTACCCCTAACCCTAACCCTTACCCTAACCCTAAGAGAACCCTACCCCTAACCCTAAGAGATCACTAATCCTACCCCTAACCCTAACCCTAAGAGAACCCTAACCCTAACCCTAACCCTAACCCTAACCCTAACCCTAACCCTAACCCTAAGCCTAGGAGAACACTAACCCTAACCCTAACCCTAACCCTAACCCTATCCCTAACCATAACCCTAACCCTAAGAGAACACTAACCCTAACCCTAACCTAACCCTTACCCTAACCCTAACGCTAACCCTAACCTAACCCTAACCATAACCCTAACCCTAACCCTAACCTGAAGCCTAAGAGAACACTAACACTAACCCTAACCCTAAACCTAACCCTAACCCTAACCCTATCCCTAACCGTAACCCTAACCCATAGAGAATACTAACCCTAACCCTAACCCTAACCCTAACCCTAACCATAATCCTAACACTAACCGTAACCCTAACCCTAACTCTAACCCTAAACCTAACCCTAACCCTAAAAGTAACGCTAACCCTAACACTAACCCTAACCCGAACCCTGACCCTAACCCTAACCGTAACCCTAACCTAACCCTAACCGTAACCCTAACCCTAACCCTAACCCTAACCCTAACCCTAAGCCTAACAGAACACTAACCCTAACCCTAACCCTAAACCTAACCCTAACCCTAACCCTATCCCTAACCCTATCCCTAACCCTATCCCTAACCGTAACCCTAACCCTAAGAGAACACTAACCCTAACCCTAACCCTAACCCTAACCCTAACCCTAACCCTAACCCTAACCCTAACCGTAACCCTAACCCTAACCCTAACCCTAACCCTAAGAGAACCCTAACCCATAGAGAATACTAACCCTAACCCTAACACTAACCCTAACCCTAACCCTAACCCTAACCCTAAACCTAACCTTAACCCTAACCCTAACCCTAAGAGAACCCTAACCCTAACCCTAACCCTAACCCTAACCCTAACCCTAACCCTAAGCCTAAGAGAACACTAACCCTAACCCTAACCCTAACGCTAACCCTAACCCTATCCCTAACCGTAACCCTAACCCTAAGAGAACACTAACCCTAACCCTAACCCTAACCCTTACCCTAAACCTATCCCTAACCCTAACCCTAACCCTAACCCTAACCCTAACCCTAACCCTAACCCTAACCCTAACCCTAACCCTAAGAGAACACTAACGCTAACCCTAACCCAAACCCTAAGAGAACTCTACCCCTAACCCTACCCCTAACCCTAACCCTTACCC
>NW_028137552.1:540000-542500 GCF_965140915.1 Aythya marila
TAACCCTAACCCTATCCTAACCCTAACCATAACCCTAACCCAAACCCTAACCCTAAGCCTAAGTGAACACTAACCCAAACCCTAACCCTAACCCTCACCTTACCCTAACCCTAACCCTAAACCTAACCCTAACCCTAACCCTAAACCTAAACCTAACCCTAACCCTAACCCTAACCCTAAACCTAACCCTAACCCTAACCCTAACCCTAACCCTAAGAGAACCCTAACCCTAACCCTAACCCTAACCCTAACCCTAACCCTAACACTAACCCTAACCCTAACCCTAACCCTAACCCTAACCCTAACCCTAACCCTAACCTTAACCTAACCATAACCCTAACCCTAACCCTAAGCCTAAGAGAACACTAACACTAACCATAACCCTAATCCTTACCCTAAACCTAACCCTGACCCTAAACCTATCCCTAACCGTAACCCTAACTCTAAGAGAACACTAACCCTAACCCTAACCCTAACCGTAACCCTAACCCTAACCCTAACCCTAACCCTAACCCTAACCCTAACCCTAACCCTAAGCCTAAGAGAACACTAACCCTAACCCTAACCCTAAACCTAACCCTAACCCTAACCCTATCCCTAACCGTAACCCTAACCCTAAGAGAACACTAACCCTAACCCTAACCCTAACCCTAACCCTAACCCTAACCCTAACCCTAACCCTAACCCTAATCCTAACCCTAACCCTAAACCTAACCCTACCCCATAGAGAACACTAACCCTAACCCTAACCCTAACCCAAACCCTAAGAGAACCCTAACGCTAACCCTACCCCTAACCCTAACCCTTACCCTAACCCTAAGAGAACCCTAACCCTAACCCTAAGAGATCACTAATCCTAACCCTAACCCTAACCCTAAGAGAACCCTAACCCTAACCCTAACCCTAACCCTAACCCTAACCCTAACCCTAACCCTAACCCTAACCCTAACCCTAACCCTAACCCTAACCCTAAACCTAAACGTAACAGATCACTAACCCTAACCCTAACCCTAACCCTAACCCTAACCGTAACCCTAACCCTAACACTAACCCTAACCCTAACCCTAAGAGAACCCTAACCCTAACCCTAACCCTAACCCTAACCCTAACCCTAACCGTAACCCTAACCCTAACACTAACCCTAACCCTAACCCTAAACCTAACCGTAACCCTAACCCTAACCCTAAGAGAACACTAACCCTAACCCTAACCCAAACCCTAAGAGAAACCTAACCCTACTCCTAACCCTAACCCTAAACATTACCCTAACCCTAAACCTAAACCTAAGAGATCACTAACCCTAAACCTAACTCTAAACCTAAGAGAACCCTAACCCTAACCCTAACCCTAACACTAACCCTCACCCTAACCCTAACCGTAACCCTTTCCCTAACTCTAACCCTAACCCTAACCCTAACCCTTAGAGAACACTAACCCTAACCCTAACACTAACCTTAATCCTAACCGTAACCCTAACCCTAAACCTAACCGTAACCCTAACACTAACATTAACCCTAACCCTAACACTAACCCAAACCCTACACCTAACGCTAAACCTAACCCTAACCCTAACTCTAAGAGAACACTAACCCTAACCATAACACTAACCTTAATCCTAACCGTAACCCTAACCCTAACCCTAACCCTAACCCTAACACTAACCCTAACCCTAACCCTAACCCTAACCCTAACCTAACCCTAACCGTAACCCTAACACTAACCCTAACCCTAAGCCTAAGAGAACACTAACCCAAACCCTAACCCTAACCCTAAGAGAACCCTAACCCTAACCCTAACCCTAACCCTAACCCTAACCCTAACCGTAACCCTAACCCTAACCCTAACACTAACCCTAACTCTAACCCAAAACCTAACCGTAACCCTAACCCTAACCTAACCCTAACCATAACCCTAACCCTAACCCTAACCCTAAGCCTAAGAGAACACTAACCCAAACCCTAACCCTAACCCTAACCCTAACCCTAACCCTAACACTAACCCTAACCCTAACCCTAACCCTAACCCTAAGAGAACACTAACCCTAAACCTAACCCAAACCCTAAGAGAAACCTAACCCTAACCCTAACCCTAACCCTAACCCTTACCCTAACCCTAACCCTAACCCTAACACTAAACCTAAACCTAACCGTAACCCTAACCCTAACCCTAACCCTAACCCTAACCCTAACCCTCACCCTAACCTAACCCTAACCATAACCCTAACCCTAACCCTAACCCTAAGTTAACACTAACCCTAAACCTAACCCAAACCCTAAGAGAAACCTAACCCTAACCCTAACCCTAACCCTAACCCTTACCCTAACCCTAACCCTAACCCTAACACTAAACCTAAACCTAACCGTAACCCTAACCCTAACCCTAACCCTAACCCTAACCCTAACCCTCACCCTAACCTAACCCTAACCATAACCCTAACCCTAACCCTAAGCCTAAGAGAACACTAACACTAACCATAACTCTAATCCTAACACTAAACCTA
>NW_028137552.1:547500-550000 GCF_965140915.1 Aythya marila
CCCTAACCCTAACCCTAACCCTAACCCTAACCCTAAGAGAATACTAACCCTAACCCTAACCCTAACCCTAAGAGAACACTAACCCTAACCCTAACCCTAAGAGAACACTAACCCTAACCCTATCCCAATCCCTAAGAGAACCCTAACCCTAACCCTACCCCTAACCCTAACCCTAAGAGAACACTAATCCTAACCCTAATCCTAACACTAACCCTAACCCTAAGAGAACCCTAACCCTAACCCTAACGCAAATCCTAAACCTAACCCTAAAACTAACCCGAACCCTAACCCTAAACCTAACCAAAACCTAACCCTAACCCTAACGCTAATCCTAAACCTAACCCTAAAACTAACCCTAACCCTAACCCTAAACCTAACCAAACCTTAACCCTAACCCTAACCCTAACCCTAACCCTAACCCTAACCCTTACCTAACCCTAACCATAACCCTAACCCTAACCCTAACCCTAACCCTAACCCTAAACCTAAGAGAACACTAACCCTAACCCTAACCCTAACCCTAACCCTAACCCTAACCCTAACCCTAACCCCAAACCTAAAGCAAACCCTAAGCCTATCCCTAACCCTAACCCTAACCCTAACCCTAACCCTAACCCTAACCCTAACCATAACTCTAACCCTAAGAGAACCATAACCCTAACCCTAACCCTAATCCTAACCCTAACCCTAACCCTAACCCTAACCCTAACCCTAACCCTAACCCTAACCCTAACCCTAACCCTAACAACACAACACTAACCCTAACTCTAACCCTAAACCTAACCCTAACCCTAACCCTATCCCTAACCGTAACCCTAACCCTAAGAGAAAACTAACCTAACCCTAACCCTAACCCTAACCGTAACCCTAACCCTAACCCTAACCCTAACCCTAAGCCTAACCCTAACCTAACACTAACCATAACCCTAACCGTAACCCTAACCCTAACCCTAAGCCTAAGAGAACACTAACCCTAACCCTAACCCTAAACCTAACCCTAACCCTAACCCTATCCCTAACCGTAACCCTAACCCTAAGAGAACACTAACCCTAACCCTAACCCTAACCCTAACCCTAACCGTAACCCTAACCCTAAACCTAACCCTAACCCTAAGCCTAACACTAACCCATAGAGAACACTAACCCTAACCCTAACCCTAACCCAAACCCTAAGAGAACCCTAACCCTAACCCTATCCCTAACTCTAACCCTTACCCTAACCCTAAGAGAACCCTAACCCTAACCCTAAGAGATCACTAATCCTAACCCTAACCCTAACCCTAACACTAACCCAAACCCTACACCTAACGCTAAACCTAACCCTAACCCTAACTCTAAGAGAACACTAACCCTAACCATGACACTAACCTTAATCCTAACCATAACCCTAACCCTAACACTAACCCTAACCCTAACCCTAACCCTAACCCTAACCTAACCCTAACCATAACCCTAACCCTAAGCCTAACCCTAACCCATAGAGAACACTAACCCTAACCCTAACCCTAACCCAAACCCTAAGAGAACCCTAACCCTAACCCTATCCCTAACCCTAACCCTTACCCTAACCCTAAGAGAACCCTAACCCTAACCCTAAGAGATCACTAATCCTAACCCTAACCCTAACCCTAACACTAACCCAAACCCTACACCTAACGCTAAACCTAACCCTAACCCTAACTCTAAGAGAACACTAACCCTAACCATGACACTAACCTTAATCCTAACCATAACCCTAACCCTAACACTAACCCTAACCCTAACCCTAACCCTAACCCTAACCTAACCCTAACCATAACCCTAACCCTAACCGTAACCCTAACCCTAAGAGAACACTAACCCTAACCCTAACCCTAACCCTCACCTTACCCTAACCCTAACCCTAAACCTAACCCTAACACTAACCCTAAACCTAAACCTAACCCTAACCCTAACACTAACCTTAACCCTAACCCTAACCCTAACCCTAACCCTAACCCTAACCCTAAGGAAACCCTAACCCTAACCCTAACCATAACCCTAACCCTAACCCTAACCCTAAACCTAAACCTAAGAGATCACTAACCCTAACCCTAACCCTAACCCTAACCTTAACCTAACCATAACCCTAACCCTAACCCTAAGCCTAAGAGAACACTAACACTAACCATAACCCTAATCCTAACCCTAACCCTAATCCTAACCCTAACCCTATCCCTAACCGTAACCCTAAACCTAAGAGAACACTAACCCTAACCCTAACCCTAACCCTAACCCTAACCCTACCCTAACCCTAACCCTAACCCTAACCCTAACCCTAACCTAACCCTAAGCCTAAGAGAACACTAACCCTAACCCTAACCCTAAACCTAACCCTAACCCTAACCCTATCCCTAACCGTAACCCTAACCCTAAGAGAACACTAACCCTAACCCTAACCCTAACCCTAACCCTAACCCGAACCGTAACCCTAACCCTAACCCTAACCCTAACCCTAACCCAAACCCTAAGAGAACCCTAT